>NC_056731.1:47216170-47323670 GCF_019279795.1 Protopterus annectens | reverse complement strand
AGGTTTATAGTGCCTGAATATTTGAACTGTATCTTACTGAAATTGGTACACCTTGTTTGCTGTAGCATAGACTAGATCCAGTCCTGCTGAATCTAGTTTTGTTTATATGCTTGTTTGTTTGCTTGTTATTTCCCTGTTATTTACCTGTAACACATTGCACTTAAGTTACCTGGCACTTGCGCGCTAAAGCAATTATATAAGTCAGCACTAAAAATTAAAAGCACTACACCCTCACTCCCCACTAGCCCTTGTTTTCAATTATTAAGGAATTCCCCATATTATTCTAGCATGTCCAAAAGTCAGTTGTCAATCTCCTCTCCGGTCCAGCTGGTGAATCTGGGAATCTTGAGGCAATGTTACAACTGCCTCATGTACACAGACAACCCTCTCCTCCTCCCAGCAAATTCCAACACACGTGAGAGATGCAACCATATAGCCAAACTGGAGGCTAAGCTCTCTCAACTCAGTTCTGGCATAACCAGTCAGGAGGAGAAGGAAACCACACTCACTACAATTCCAGTCTCACATAGACCTACCACGACAGCAAACCAAACACATAATCACACAAAAACATACTCGGAGGCTCTAAATAAAGATCTGCCTAAGCAGCAGAGACCTCCAAAGCAGACACCCAAGCAACCGCTACCCCAAAACCAAACACGTCCAACACATCTCACAAAGCCAGTGTGCCGAACAGTCACAGCCCTTAAGACTAAACAGCACACCTAATACACTTGTAATAGGTGACTCTATCGTCAGGCACACTGACGTTCCGCTCACCAGGCTGAACAAGGAGAGGGTCACGGTGAGCAGCCTGTCGGGCGCTAGGATCCGCCACATAACACAAGCACTCCGGTCACTCCAAGGCAAGTACAAATATGACTCAGTCATTGTCCATGCTGGTGTGAATGACCTGAGACGTACCTCTCTGGACTACATGAAAAGAGACATAAAGGAGCTCTCTGAGCATGTAGCCCAGGCCGCTATGACCCTGACCTTGAGTAGCATCTTACCCTCACCAAGAGTGATGCCACAATATGAAGACAAGATGATCAATTTCAACAATTGGCTTAAGTACTGGTGTCATTCAAAGGGGATCCAATGCCTGTCAGCTTGGGATGATATGCTCGACAAGCCACGATGCTTCGCTAGGGATGGCTTGCACCTGTCACCCCTGGGCTTTCGGATATTGGCAAAGGCTCTTGCTACCCCCATAGTGCCTTTTTTAGGCAAGGCTCAAAAGACAAACCCACCTCCATAGGTATCACAAGGTATAAGAAACTTAGAGTAATGCTACTCAATGCCAGAAGTCTAAACCTCAAAATGCATGCACTCGAAACTCTCCTTAGCATGGAGAACATCAATATCTGTGCAGTAACAGAAACCTGGTTTAGGGCTCCCAAGAGCACCCCAGCACTACCAGGTTATACCTCATACCATGCTTTTCGGCCCCAAAACCTGGGCCGAACCACAAAAGGAGGGGGAGTATCGATATTCATCAAAGATACCCACACCTCCAGGTTGGTGGCAAAGCACGAAGCATTAGAGACTATGCATGTGCAATTAACAGTGGGTAAAACTGCCTTCCAGTTTATAGCCTGCTACAGACCACCCTCCCAAACCCGGGAACCCCACTCGGCCTTTCTGTTTACACTGGAAAATATGAAGGTCTCTCCAAACACCATTATATTGGGCAACTTCAACTACCCAAACATAGACTGGGAGCATTACTCTAGCTCCAACACCCTAGCCCAAAGGTCCCTAGAATTTATAAACTCAAATGCTGTGGAACAACTTGTTACCACTCCCACAAGAGGGGAAAACATACTGGACCTGATCATCACCAACATGGGGACTGTATGCTCCAGACCAGAAGTGTATCCCTCACTGGTAAGATCAGACCATAAACTAATCTCACTGGATATTCACATCCCAACCCCACCCCCTGCCCAGAAAACCACAGTGAAAAACTTCTCTAAAGCAAATTTCACACTCCTCAAAACCGAGGTGGAATCCTTCGAAGCCCCCGGGCCTGTGGAAAATACGGCCCAGACCGCAGAATCCTTTATAAACGCATTCTGTGAGCACCTTCAGGAATGCATGGATCATGCGATCCCAAATAAAACCAAGACCCAATCCTCCAAAGGCAGACGTCCTGTCTGGTGGACCCCAGCCATAAACAAACTATACAATAGAAGGAGGAAGCTACTAAATCATAGAGCAAAATCCCAAAAAGGGAAGGCATCACTGATCAGTATTAGCAAAAAACTACGGGCACTCATAAAATTGTCTAAGGCCAGCTTCGAGAGAAAAATTGCACAGGACACTAAGAATAATCACAAGGCTTTCTTTAGTTATGTTAGGAACCTTGGTGGTAATTCCCAGATATGCTCAGAATTGGTCCAAAATGACAAAAAATACACTGAACCCACAGACATTGCCAACATCCTAGCTGACAGGTTCAGCGCAAACTCCCCCCCTCCCCACCAAAAGGGCAAATATCTATCCCAGCAGAGTGCTGCCCCCCTGACATCTCAGATGCCTCAGGTAAGAGCCGCCCTCTCCAAAGCAAAAAACACAGCATCATTGGGACCAGACGGTGTCCCGGGCTGCGTCCTACATGAACTCCAAGAAGAGCTAAACCCAAACATAAAACTACTGTTCAATCTTAGCCTTACTACAGGGTATGTGCCCAAAGAGTGGCGTACAGCAACAGTGGTCCCTCTCCATAAAGGTGGTGCCTCAACGGATCCAGGAAACTATCGCCCCATAAGCCTGACTAGCTTGGTCTGCAAAGCTATGGAAAGGATCATCATGGACCTCATAAATAAAGATATTGGGGACCTACAGACACTGGATTCTACCCAGTTCGGCTTTGTTAAGGGCAGATCCTGCCTCTTAAACCTGGTTGATTTTTTTTGAAACAGTCACCAAGGCCATTGACGAGGGGAAGGTGGTCCACACAGCCTACCTGGACCTCGCAAAAGCCTTCGATACAATACCCCACTCGGGCATTATAGATAAGCTCACCAGCTTAAATATAAACCCCTATGTCACTAGATGGATTGCAAACTGGCTCAAGGACAGAACCCACATGGTTAGAATTGCTGGAGCCATGTCAGACTCCAAACCAGTTACAAGTGGTGTCCCACAAGGCTCAGTCCTGGGACCTCTCTTGTTCGGTATATATTTCTCGGAGGTACAGGCCAACACGGAAGGACTGTGGCTGACCAAGTTCGCAGATGACTGCAAACTGGGCACTATAATCGACTCTCCAGCCGACACAAGCATCCTCCAAAAGGGCCTCATAGAAACAGACAACTGGTGCCAGAGCCATGGCCTCAAGCTAAATGCCAAAAAGTGTATAGTCATCCCCTTTGGCAAAAACAAAGTGCCCACAAATTACCACATAGGTGGTAATCCATTAAGTACAGAAGAAGTAATTAGGGACCTGGGGACCCAAGTTGATAGCAATCTCTCATTTGACAACCACGTGGCCAAAATGGTTAGAAAAACATTTTATATAGCCCACCTAATCATGAAGGGATTCACATCTAGGTCAGGGGAGGTCATCGTGCCTCTTTACTCATCCCTCATCAGGCCCATAATTGAGTACAATGCCTCTTTTGGGATGTACCTTACCAGACACCTGCAGCAACTGGAAAGACCCCAAAAGTATCTCACCAAGAGGATCAAAGGGCTCAAACAGATGCCATATGCTGCCCGGTTAAAGAAACTCCAGCTCTGCTCAGTGGCATACCGCCTGTTCAGAGGCGATCTGTTCCTGATGTATAAAGCCATGTCCAGCCCGGAATTAATGGACATGCTGCACCTCAGAAAATCCAAATCCCATCGAGCTACGCTCGAGACTTAAACCTCAGCACTGAAATAAATAGGACATGCTGGAGGGACAGATTCATAACCCAGAGGCTCCCTTCACTCTGGAATAAAATCCCAGTCCAGGTTAGGCAGAGTCCCTCATTGACTCTCTTTAAGAGGAATCTTGATGAGTGGATGGGCGATCGTAGGTTTACCCCGGGTATCACTTCTGTGTCACTGTTAGACAGAGGCACAGTATACTAACCTCGAAAAAGGGCATAGCAAAATAAATTTAAAATGGGTGGCGAAAGCCAAACACATTCTGGCTAGGCTTATAAATGCCCTAGGGCAGATAGCCTAGTATGAACCTATGAACCTATATGTATATGTGTGTGTGTATATATATATATATATATATATATATATATATATATATATGTGTATATATATATATATATATATATATATATATATAGATAGATAGATAGATATATATATATATATATATATATATATATATATAGATATATATATATATATATATATATATATAGATAGATATATATATATATATATATATATATGTGCACTATTCACCGTAATAGCATGTGAAGAAATTTAGCACATAAAACACAGCACTTCTGCTCTGTCTAATGCCGTACTCGAAACTACTACAAAAGCAAAAACAAAAATAATAAAAAATATGTTGAAGCAAGTGTTCCGATTGAATGAAGAGAAATAAACTCCAGAACAGATAATTGAGCGCGCTTTCGTTCTTTATTATGTAAGAACTTCTTCAGAAATAAATAGAAATGTTAAAAACCAGGTATATGTAGACAAGTCATACAGTGGAATTACAGGAGCAGCCTATGATGCAAATCTAATTGGTATGTAAAAAACTCTTCTTTAGGATGCATTTACAATCTTAGCAAGGTGTTAAATAAGCTGTGGGGGTTGTAAACTGCAGACAAGCACCTTAGGCAAACAAAGAAAAACTTGATTAATGTTACCAGTAGAGGTAAGATAGCAAGTGGCAGAATTAGAGATCAAAAAATGCAGTTTTTTCACCAGAGTGTAGTAGTCTGCAAAGGTTAAGCAATACTCTGTTATAAAAAATTTTACCAGTAGAGCTAAAATAGGAAGTGGCATAATTAAAGATCAAAATATGCAGTTTTTTTTCACAAAGTAAAGCCTGCTGAGTGTAGTAATGTAGAAAATAACTGCTGTTGGTAGCTTTGCATGAGAAGTGTATTAGTTGGAAAGGCAAAGTGTATGCAAGACTGTCAGTCACATAACTAAAGTGGTGCAATGCTATCAGTGTGTAGTATTCTGCAAAGGTTCACAATAAAATAAAATAAAATGCTGCCCTTCTCTGTGAATCAACCTCAATTCTAGAGTCCTAACTGTGAGTCATGCTAATGCCTGCACTTTCAGTCTACATTGTCCTTCTGTACGAAAGTGTAGTATTTGGTTAAGTGCGCGCATTCAGACATGAATGTAAAAAACTCTTCTTTAGGATGCATTTACAATCTTAGCAAGGTGTTAAATAAGCTGTGGGGGTTGTAAACTGCAGCCAAGCACCTTAGGCAAACAAAGAAAAACTTGATTAATGTTACCAGTAGAGGTAAGATAGCAAGTGGCAGAATTAGAGATCAAAAAATGCAGTTTTTTCACCAGAGTGTAGTAGTCTGCAAAGGTTAAGCAATACTCTGTTATAAAAAATGTTACCAGTAGAGCTAAAATAGCAAGTGGCATAATTAAAGATCAAAAAATGCAGTTTTTTCACAAAGTAAAGCCTGCTGAGTGTAGTAATGTAGAAAATAACTGCTGTTGGTAGCTTTGCATGAGAAGTGTATTAGTTGGAAAGGCAAAGTGTATGCAAGACTGTCAGTCACATAACTAAAGTGGTGCAATGCTATCAGTGTGTAGTATTCTGCAAAGGTTCACAATAAAATAAAATAAAATGCTGCCCTTCTCTGTGAATCAACCTCAATTCTAGAGTCCTAACTGTGAGTCATGCTAATGCCTGCACTTTCAGTCTACATTGTCCTTCTGTACGAAAGTGTAGTATTTGGTTAAGTGCGCACATTCAGACATGTAGCTGCTTAAAAACTGCAGCCATTTGATTTAAAGTCGAAATCCTAAATTTAAACTGTTGACAGACCAACAGGAAACAAGAAACCATGTGCACTGTAAAATAAACTGCTACAATTCTTATAATAATTGACTTAGATAACATAAAACTACAATAAACTGCTACTATTCTGAAACCATGTGCACTTTAAAATAAACTGCTACAATTCTTATAATAGTTGTCTTAGATAACATAAAACTACAGTAAACTGCTACTATTCTGAAATACATTGACTTAATTCTGGAGTCATAGTAATGTCCACTCCTTAAGTCCACTTTATTACTCTGTACAAACGAGAAGCATCTGAACCTGCAGAAAAGTTAACTTGTGAGAGAGTAGAAGTGGACGGTAGAGTAGTATTATTTTGTAAAGTTCGGACCATCAGTCATGAAGCTGCTTAGCTGATAACTGCCGCCGCTTTATTGCAGGGGAAATGGAGTTTAAATAGCTGGCTATATTTGCCATTTTAAGGCACGTTTAAGAAGTCATTAAGGCCAGGAGTGGAATCGACCCCCAACAGCAGTTGCCGTCTGAGTTCCTTTAACTCAAGATAAGTGGCATAGTCACCGAAGAAAAGGTTTACCTGCTCTAAAACAAAAAAATTTAATTTTGTGAAAGACATACAAGAAATGGAATATCTTGCAAGGGCATTGTGGTTGTCATTAGCTCTGATTGCTCTGCAATGTTCTTTAATGCGGTCCGAGAGTTTTCTACCAGTTTTACCTATGTAGAAACTCGGGCAAGATGCACATACCGCAGCATATACAACATTTAATGAGTTACAGTCAAAATGATGCATGAATTTGACATGGTAGTTAAGGTGCTTGAAGCAGAAACTATCCCCAGTGAGAATGTACACAACAGACACATTTGCTGCATGGAAACATGCCAGTTTGCCCAGTGGTGTTTCGGATGTCTTGAACCAAAAATGCTGAGTCTCTGTTTTCGAAAGACGTTCTCAGGGTTCTGGTCTTTTTATAAGAGAATAAGGGTCCTGTGCCTAAGCAGTGTGATAAAGCTTCCGAGCTGGTGATGATTCTCCAGTTATTATTCAGAATTTCCCTTAGAGCTCGCATGTCTCTGCAGCGAACATTGCCATGACCTACAACTATGACTCCAGATCTAAGTTAGTGTATTTCAGAATAGTAGCAGTTTATTGTAGTTTATTGTAATTTGTCAATTTTTAAAAGAATTGTAGCAGTTTATTGTAAAGTGCACATGGTTTCTTGTTCCACGTTGGTCTGTCAACAGTTTAAATTTATAATTTTGACTTTAAACCAAATGGCTGCAGTTATTAAGCAGCTACATGTCTGATTGTGCACACTTTACACAATACTACACTTTCGTACAGAAGGACAATGTAGACTGAAAGTGCAGGCATTAGCATGACCCACAGTTATGACTCTAGAATCGAGGTTGTTTCACAGAGAAGGGCAGCATTTTATTTTATTTTATTTTACAGTGTACCTTTGCAGACTACTACACTCTGATAGTATTGCACAACTTTAGTTATGTGACTGACAGTCTTACATACACTTTGCCTTTCCAACGAATACACTTCTCATGTAAAGCTACCAACAGCAGTTATTTTCTGCATTTCTTTCTACATTACTACACTCAGCAGGCTTTACTTTGTGAAAAAAACACATTTTTTGATCTTTAATTATGCCACTTGCTATTTTAGCTCTACTGGTAACATTTCTTATAACAGAGTATTGCTTAATCAAGTATTTATTTGTTTGCCTAAGGTGCTTGGCTACAGTTTACAACCCCCACAGCTTGTTTAACACCTTGCTAAGATTGTAAATGCATCCTAAAGAAGAGGTTTTTTTATATGCTAATTAGATTTGCCTCATAGGCTGCTCCTGTAATTCCATTGTATGACTTGTCTACATATACCTGTTTTTTAACATTTCTATTTATTTCTGAAGAAGTTCTTATACAATAAAGAATGAAAGCGTGCTCAGATATCTGTTCTGGAGT
Source organism: Protopterus annectens (assembly GCF_019279795.1). NCBI lineage: Eukaryota > Metazoa > Chordata > Ceratodontiformes > Protopteridae > Protopterus > Protopterus annectens. The sequence goes on along the minus strand of NC_056731.1, from coordinate 47,315,734 downwards.
TTATTTCTCTTCATTCAATCGAAACACTTGCTTCAACATATTTTTATTATTTTTTGCTGTTGTATTAGTTTTGTGTACCGCATTAGACATAGAGCAGAAGTGCTGTGTTTTATGTGTTAAATTTCTTCACGTGTTATTACGGTGAATACTGCATATAATATAATATATATGTATATATGTGTGTGTGTATTTATATGTGTGTGTGTATGTGTGTGTGTATATTTATATATATATATATATATATATATGTGTGTGTGTGCGTATATTTTTATATATATATATATATATATATATATGTGTGTGTATATTTTTATATATATATATATATATATATATATGTGTGTGTGTGTGTATATATATATATATATATATATATATATATATATATATATATATATATATATATATGTATATATGTGTGTGTGTGTGTATATGTGTGTGTGTGTATATATATATATATATATATATATATATATATATATATATATATATATTTGTGTGTGTGTGTGTGTATATATATATATATATATATATATATATATATATATATATATATATAGAAAATAAACACCGTACACTAGAAGAACAGAAATTATATAAATAAAAACTTCTTTCAAGCGTAGTAAGTAATGCTGAACTAAAAAAAGAAATAAAAAAATCAGACACTGAATAGATGTTTAAGCTTTCGTTCTTGTTCATGTGGAAGAGCTTCATCAGAGTAACCTGTTATCAGCAACACATACATTTTATATAACTAGAGTCACATGTTAACAAAAAGACCAATGAACTACTTACAACTTATTAGTACATTAACCAATTACACAACCAGACAATATTTAAAATGTACCAATCATCAAGAACATAATACCACAATTACCATGAACATACATATGAATGAAAAGGGCATGAATATTAAATAAGATCTCCTTTATGTAAGCTTAACAATGAACAAATATACAGTGTAAGCATTAAGTGTGCTTGCAAGAGGCATTAATATTCATATAGCACTACATATGATTATTTTAACAGTTGTTCTCAATATATATAATATAATTACATCTATCCGTGTCCCTTAGACACACTTTTAGCCATCATATGTAGTGTTATATGAATATTCATGCCTCTTGCAAGCATACAATATACTTCATTGTTCAACTCCACAGCCACCCCCCCCCCCCCCCCATTCTGTCTAAACTTCTGGAAGAATGGCTATTTAGAGAAAATGACTTTCCTTTATGTTGAGCTCCAGATGTGGTCTCTTTCTATTTAACTGCAGTTATTTTCTTTTTTACGTAAGTCAACAACCAAGATCTGAGGTATTTGGAGTTGGTGCATGGGTAAGGGAGAAGTTTGAGAGTTTTTGGTTGCCGCAAGGTTTACCAATGGCCGAGCAGGATCCGAGGGATCTGATCCAAAGCCATCAGTTGAGGAAGAATGAAAATGGACAGCACAGATGGAATGTTACGGTGAGTGCAGCAGTCGTTATAAAGTTATGCATATTGTTGAGGTAATCCCTTATTTTGTGTGTAGCATTCTTCAGTTGCTCCTCTTCTTGTTCTGAGAGATTCCCTCATTCTGCATTACTTTTACATTTGTCAGTCCCTCTAAATAATTTTTGTTACTTAACCATATCTCTCTCACTTTTTTTTTTTATTTCCACCCTAATGTTAAGTTGTCAATCTCGCCTTCATTCTTGCTGGATGGGTTCGGAGCCGATCCTCGGCTCCGACTCGGCACTTGCTAAGCTCGAGAGTCACTTTTATCAGCTCGAGGCAGCCCCATATCCCATGATGCAAGGCGGTGATTACCCAGATCTCGTTTGCCGCTTCGCTCATGAGGTCACCTTTTTTGCCAGCTCCTGGTAAGTGAATTTAATTACTCTTTTTGAGAAGTTTAGACATCCCAGTACCTTAAAAATTTTTCTTATTTATAGTTGTTAGTTACCCGATTCACTTAGCTCCATTCCCGTTAGCTTCACGTCCCTTATCCTTATATTCTGTTTTTTTCAGGCCTTAGGCCTTACCCTCCCAAACAGTTTCCTGTCATGATTTCTTTAGGTGTGTGTGTGTTTTTATTCATTGTACTTAGTTTTTTGTATAGTCAGTGTGATTTTTTGGACTGAGTGGTGTGTGTGTTTGTGTTAGGACTCAGACATGTCTAAAGACACTAGGGTCTCAGGTTTCAAGAAGTGTGGCTCGTGCTGTCAGAAGATGTCTCTGACAGACGGTCACACTTCTTGTATTTATTGCCTGAGACCCCTACACCTGCAGGACTCCTGTGCTATTTGCCACTCTTTCAGCCAGAGAGTCCTGCAGGAACGTAGAAATAAATTGATTTTAAGAGGTCTCCTCAAGCCTGAGAGCTCCCCGGCTAAGTCCGGCTAGGGGAAGCCCTCAAAGCCATCCAAGGCCCAGCCTTCAGTGTCTAAGTCTGTGGCCTTGGTTCCGACTCCACCGGAGTCGAGATCGGCTCCGTCCAGAGCCGATCCTTCCTTCTCGGAAGTTATAGTATCGGCGCCGATCGGCACCGATACCCTGGCTTCGGTACCTTTGTCGGCTCCAGCTGGAGCCGATACCCTTGCTTCGAAGCCTGCATCGGCTCCGGCTGGAGCCGACACATCTCTAGCCCAGCTCGGAGCCGACAAGCTGTCGGCTCCAACTGGAACCGAAAGTTCTTCGGCTCCAATGGCTCCGTCGAGAAAAAGATCTAGATCTCCTTCACTGGAGTCTATTCACTCGGCTCCGGCCTCCCCCTTACTTTCGAAGCGGAGCCATCGGAGCCGATCCTCAAGGTCTTCCAGACTCTCAGACCATGACTTGGAGAGAGTGGTGAGTAGACTGCTGAAATCACAGGCACTGGTCCAGATGCTCCATAGCCCATCTCAGCAGACGATCGCTATTCCACACCCTCCAGAAATTCCTCCTTCAACTCTCCCTCAGAGCTCGGAGCCGGAGATTATTGGTACCGTGACTGTTGCTGCTTCGGAGCTGATACCACCCCTTTTGGCTCCATCATTTTCGACTCCTATCTCCTCCTTGAGACCGTCCTTGGAGGGATACGGTCGTCGGGCTTCCCTGGTCGGTTCCAAGGGGGCGAGCGGCATCGGACCCTTGTCCGACCCCGTTCTCCCTCTCGGAGCTTTGGCCTTGGTGAGCTCGGCACTGACATCTGCTTCGGAGCCTTCCCTTTCGGTGGGGCCGGGGATTCCTGTTTCTTCGGAGCGCGGAGGACCGAGAGCTGATGAGGAGTGTGCTAGCCCCCGAGCTCAGTCAGCAGTCGGTTCCTTTAGCTCCTCCCTCCACGGTGCCTGTAGATATCTCTTCCCACTCTCTTGCTCCCAGACCCAGAGATCCATCGCCCCAGGTTTCCCCATTGGGAAGAACTTCCTCTTCCGAGGTTTCTCCTGATCCTTCAGGGGAACCCCCGCGTAAGAGGACCTGCAAGAGGAAGCACTTAGACTTCCTTGAGTCTACGACATCAGATACCGATTTAGATGAGTCGGAGGGGTCCCCAAGATCCCCCTCTGAGGATGTCTCCTTTTCAGACATCCTTGAACTCCTAAAACAGAGGGGGAACTGACCCTCCATTAATCCCTCCGAGGATGAATCAGTATACCTGGAGGCTTTTGGGTCTTGACCCTCCACCTCCTGGGTGTCTCCGTCTTTCGACCCCCTCATGGACGTGATAGCTCGAAAGGCGTGGGCATCTCCTGATTCGGTGGAACCAGTCCCCAGGAGGCCTTCTAAATTTATCACGGCCCCCACTGAAAAACAGTTTCTCACTAAAGGTGTCCCGGTTGATGCCGTGGTGGTGGCGGCCGCCACCAAGAAGGAACTTGCAGATCCTTCCGTACCAGTCCATCCTCCTAACAAGGAGTCTAGGACCATGGACAGGTATGGTAAGCGGATGTTTTCCTCAGCGACCTTTGCTATGCGTTCGCTGAATTATTTATGTCACTTCACCCGACTTCAAAGAGATATCCTCAAAGAATTGGGTGAAGTAGTACAGGATCCGTCAGCTGCAGGGGCTCAAGAGAAGATTGCCTCTCAGCTGGGAGTCCTAAATTCCATAACTAACTCCTCCATGCGGCTCATTTCTTATGCAGCCGATGGGGCGAGTAGAACCGCAGGCACAGGAGTGGCTCTCAGACGTCAGTCCTGGATGCATCTTTGTAATTTTGCAGACCCTTTTAAGACGTCCTTCACAAACTCTCCCTTTGATGGGACAGCTTTGTTTGGCCCTCAGGTGAAGGACACTTTGACCAGGTGCGAGCAAGACGGCAAGACTCTTTCTGCCGTAGGAGTCCGTTTATCCACCCCTTCTAGACCTTACCCCAAAGGTCAGAAGGGAGGGAAAATGTGATTCCGAAAATCACAGGGAGTCACGCCTGACGCACGTGGTCAGTTTACCCCCAGAGGCAGAGGGGGTAATAACAACAGACACCAACCTAGGGGCAGAGGGGGTCCGCAGAACCAGGGCAGCAGAGAGCCTCTCTCTGACAAGCCCTTCCAGCATCCCTGAGGTGTTGCCTGACTGCCCACCCTTGGAGGCAGTCGGGGGAAGATTGTCGCTGTACCCAGAAGCCTGGCTTTCCCTCTCTCAAGACAAATGGGTACAGTCGATCATATCCGAGGGGTACAAAATACCTTTCGAGAAAAGTCCCTGCCCTCAAAAAGGATGCCTTCCAGACGTTCCACCCGGTCTAAGGGAAATTGCAAAGCTAGAGATTTCAAAGCTTCTAGAGAAAAGGGCCATCCAGCCAGTTCCAACAGATCATTTAGAATCCGGAATTTACTCAAGGTTCTTTTTGGTCCCCAAAAAGACGGGAGACTGGAGACCAATATTAGACCTCAGCAGGCTAAACAAGTCTGTCAAAAAGGCAAGATTTCGGATGGTCACACTTCAATCGATTTTGCCCTTTCTGGGCAAAAACAACTGGATGTGCTCCATAGACCTTCAAGATGCGTACTATCACATAAAAATCCACAGACGCTCCAGAAGGTTTCTCCGCTTTCGGCTGGGGACCAGTCATTTTCAGTTCAGAGCCCTGCGCTTTGGTATCACTACAGCTCCAAGAGTGTTCACCAAATGCATGGCAGCGGTCACGGCTCACCTGAGACGTCAGGGATTCCAGGTGTTTCCGTACCTAGACGACTGGCTCCTCTCAGCCACCACCAGGCATCAACTTCTCCAGGCCAGGGATTACGCACTACGTCTCTGCAACCAGTTAGGGATTTCAGTCAACTTCGAAAAGTCTTCCTTATCGCCTTGCCAATCTATTACCTTTATAGGCGCAGATCTAGACACTACTCGGATGTCAGCAAACCTAACAAACCAAAGAATCCTGGATATCCAAAACCATGTCCGGATTATCCTATGCAGCAAAAAGGTACAAGCCATGTTGGTCCTGAAAGTGTTAGGCCTTATGGCAGCTGCCATCACACTTCTTCCTCTGGCCCGTTTTTACATGCGTCTCTTGCAGTGGATGTTGTTTACCCAATGGTCTTTCCAACAGTTACCCATGCGTCACGAGATTCTTGTGACACAGACCTGCAAGAGCCATCTATCCTGGTGGACTTCTTCCCCCCTAGTCCATCAGGGCAGACCATTTGTTCCTTCGACCCCGGTAGCCACGGTCACGTCAGATGCCTCCCTGATCGGGTGGGGGGGGCATTATCAGGGCAGGATGGTCCACGGCACGTGGCAACCTTTCGAATACCACCTGCACATAAATGTCCTAGAGTTGAGAGCAGTGCTTTTAACTTTGCAAGCCCTCAACAACTTTCTTCCCTTAGGGACAATTGCAGTTCACACGGACAACATGTCCGTGGTATAGTACATCAACAAACAGGGCGGGACCAGGTCCTATCCTTTGTGTCGAGAAGCTCTCAGACTTTGGCAATGGGCGATCTCCTCTCATCAGTTTCTGGTAGCAACGCATATCCCTGGGAAAACCAACATCATAGCGGACAGATTGAGCAGAGCTATACTCATGCCTCACGAGTGGTCTCTCAAACAATCTATAGTGGAAGAGATTTTTCAGAAGTGGGGCCGCCCATGCTGCGACCTTTTTGCTACACCCCAAAACAGCAAATGCCCAGACTTCTTCTCTCTCTTTCCACTTCCGGGCCATCCCCCCAGAGATGCTCTAACCCAGGATTGGCCCCGGGGACTTCTTTATGCCGTTCCCCCCTTTCCGTTAATACCTCAAGTACTCCAGAAAGCTACCGTCTTGAGAGCCAAGCTGATTCTCATTGCCCCTTACTGGCCTCGACAAATTTGGTTCCCATTCCTTCATCGCCATCTCTTGGTGCAGCCTTGGCATCTGGACCCAGTTCCAGATCTTCTAACCCACCAGTCGGGTCAACTGCACCGGTCCATTCGTTCCCTCAACCTCACCGCTTGGTTGCTCCACTTCCTTCCATAGCCAGGCTTCCTATGATCTCTAACCCCGTTAGAGATATCATAGTAGCTTCTTTAAAGTCCTCTACCAGGAGGATTTACTCTAGCAAATGGCAACGTTTCTCCTTTTGGGCAAAGTCTAAGAACTTAGACCCTTTTACTGCCCCTATTCAGTCAGTCTTGGACTTTCTAGCTGAAATTTTTCACTCCGGTTCTTCGTCTTCCACAGTTAAAGTCCAATTGGCAGCAATCTTGAATTTCCATGTCGGATTTGCAGACCACAACGTTATGTCTCACAAACTGTGTAAAGCTTTTCTCAGAGGAGTATTCCTACTTAAACCCCCTATTAGGGATCCTCCACTGCAGTGGGACCTAAATTTAGTGCTGGCTTCCTTGATACTCCCCCCTTTCGAACCGGCTGCTACATGCTCATTAAAATTTCTTTCTTGGAAGACACTCTTTCTAGTTGCTATTACCTCGGCTAGGAGAGTCTGAACTTCATGCTCTTTGTGTTCGTCCCCCTTACTTGGTCTTCCACAAGGATAGAGTATCCTTAAGAACCAATCCATCCTTTTTGCCCAAGGTTGCTTCTGAAACAAATTTAAACCAATCTATTGATCTTCCAGTATTTTTCCCCAATCATTCTGACAGAGCGGAACGAAGATTGCATTGCTTAGATGTTCATCGCCATCTCAGATATTATTTGGACAGAACAAAACAATTTAGGAAGTCTGATCAGCTTTTTCTTTCTTATGCTGAAAATAAGAAAGGTCTCTGTGTTTCTAAAGTGACCTTATCCAGATGGCTGTCTTCCACTATTTCGGACATTTATCAGCTTAGGGGCAAACAACTGATTTCAAAACCTAAAGCACATTCTACCAGAGGTCTAGCCACGTCTACAGCTTTTCAGGCTAGGCTACCCTTGGACACTATTTGTGCAGCAGTCACTTGGGCCACTCCTCATACCTTTGTTTCTCATTACAAATTGGATTTGGCCTCCAGGGACAGGGCAAGTTTTGGTTCCACAGTTCTCAAGAGTCTGTTCCATTGAGCCACCCAGGATAGAGGTGCTAGGGACGCGGTCCCATCCAGCAAGAATGAAGGCGAGATTGACAACTTAACATTTAGAAGTTATGTACCTACCATAACGTTCCATGTTAGTTGTCTTCTCTCGCCTTCTTTCTTGCGTCCCTCCCTCCTGTCCCCCTAGCCTGGACAGACCTTGAACTTCCTTCTTCTTTGGGAGATTGTCTTCCTTGGACACCAGTTAGCTCTGGACCTTAATTACCTGGGTTCCCCTTACAGCCTTCTCAGGTTAGTTGTTCTTCTTCCTTTGTGAGAAGATTATGGGCAGTTTTTCCTCTAGATACCAAACGAGATCTGGGTAATCACCGCATTGCATCATGGGATATGGGGCTGCCTCGAGCTGGTAAAAGTGACTCTCGAGCTTAGCAAATGCCGAGTCAGAGCCGAGGATCGGCTCCGAACCCATCCAGCAAGAAAGAAGGCGAGAGAAGACAACTAACATGGAACGTTATGGTAGGTACATAACTTCTAATTTTTAAACTCCACTTTAATTATATCCCACTCCCTAGCTATATTTGCAGAGTAAATTTTTTGTCTTCTCTATCTCTCCTTAACAGCTAAGGCAGGAAAGTGCTAGTGTCTCATTTTATTTCATTGCCCTGTGTTTTTATTTTGCTTATTATTGGTGTGTGATTTGAAATAGTTACTTGATGCATATCAAAACTTTCAATTAAATGCACATGTTCCTGTGAAATCTAAGTTCTGTCTTGTCTAGACCAGTTTTTGTATTTTGAGGAATGATATGTAAATTCATTCCGAACTCCTGCTGAATTCACATCTTCCATACCAAATATTTTCATAAATGTATTCAAAAATGTACCCTCCTTTGTTATAGTTTCCATTCTGGTCCCCCAGACACAATCCGTGCTGCAAATCAAATCCCAGTCCCCACCTATAAGTAATGTTCCCAGCCAAAAGGTGATGATTTCTCCCAAAATTTTTTTAAGCTCCATTATAGCAGTTGTAGGTGGGAAATAAGTACATCCCAGTGTAATCCTCCTCCCTTGCCAGTAACACCGTAGTACTATATATAAATCTACCATTATCTTTTTGTTTTTATTCTCTTCTATCACTATTGGAACTCCTCTTTCAATTAATAGATGTACTCCTGTCTTCCTTTGTCCCAGGTAGTCCACTGAATAACTATCCTGAAAACCTTTCTTTATCATATTCACATTGTTCTTTCCAAATATGTCTCCTGTAGCATAGGTATTTGCACTCTACGTGTTTTTTTTTAAACATGGTTCAGTACTATTTCTTTTTTTGTATATATCTTTGAGACCATTTACATTTAAAGATAATATAGAAAGTATCATTATGTTTAAAAAGTTATTTCCACTATTTATGTGTAACAGCTTTTTGTTACATGTCTAGTTCCAGGTTTTGTGTTACATAGATACAGTAATCTTTGGCAGATTAATGTTTTGTACAGTTGTTTCTTGTCATATCCATTTGCGCATGCGTCACATCTCTTTTATTGAAAGCCCTCAAACAAAATAACACAGACATCCCAAATACGTGTTAAATCCTTTTAACTTAATACTAACACACACACAGCTATGTACATTTTCAAATATTGAAGTTTTGCCCTTCTAATAGAACTAGTTGTCCCAGACTGACATCAACACTCGTAGACTTGAGTTCACTTAAAAGGAAGGTTTTCCATGCTAACACACCTGGTACAGCCTGTACTTGTACTAAACCCAGTCTCTTTTTGTCTTATTTTTATTGCTCTCCCACATTGGGAAAACACTTGAGTGTTTCAGAAAACATCATCTCCTAGCCATTGAAAGAAAGAAGTATTGTGTTTTTATTGCTGTTTATCAGATTGTCTCCATTGAGACATGAGAACCAGAATAAAAAAAAATGGACTTTGCTCAGCTGCTTTTACTGTATTTGTGTTTCTTCCTACTTTTATTATGTTATTGTGCTTTTGCTGCTTGTTCTTATAAGTGTTCAGTTGCATTTATTCTGCTACAATTATTACTGCTTTGTTTGTAGCCTGATTAAATTGTAACTGTTATTCTAAACCTCTTCATTTTGGTTTAAGCACTTGGGCTTCAGGCCAGTTATTTTACATTAAGAATGTTTGTGGTCTGCACTCTTGTGGCAGGAGAGAGTAGCATCTGCCCTTCTGAACTGGGAATTGCTGGTGAAAGCTTATTGTGGCCGTTGTTCTAAGTGTCTTTGTGTTGGTTTAAGCACTTGGGTTCCAAACAAGTTAATTTACATTAGGAAGGTTTATGGTATAGACTGTCATGGCAGGAGAGTGTAGCCTACACCGTTCTAAGCTGGGAATTCCTGGGGAAGGCTTGTTGTGGTCGTTGTTCTAAGTGTCTTTGTTCTGGTTTAAGCAGTTGTGTTCCAGAACAGTTTATTTCACACCAGGAAGGTTTGTGGTCTGCTCTCTTGTGGCAGTATTCTACTGAATTGCTGCTTTATTTAAACTTTTTTTGCTGTTGCAACTGTGATTTTCTGCACTTTGAATTTCTAGTACTTCTACATTTTATAGCGTAGGCTGCAATCAGGGTTGCTGAATCGAAAATGCTTGGTGGTATATGATTATTAAAACCAGCCGTCTTAAATTTAGAAGGCCCTCCTGCACCCTTGTGGCAAAAGTGTGCAGCCAAGGACCCATCTGAATTGAGGACTGCTGGAGTAAGTCTCAGTCTTGGGCTTTCCCTTTTCTTATTGCTAACCTGTAAATTAACCAATCAGTCTCCTGTGTTATCTGAAGCATCCACTGCCTGCTACTGAAAAGTAAGTATCATTTTTACTTGATCCGCATTTCCTGCGTTGTGTTTTATTGTGTGCTGTTAGTTTTGAACTGTATTTTATTGTATTTTTACTGTTTACTGCACTTTTAGCATAGTGCCTTCAGAGTTTGCATGTCCTCCCCTGTGGTCGAGTGAGTTTTAAAGGCATGCAAGTTGGTGTGTGCGTATGTGCCTTCTACAAAGGTCAGATGCCGGGCTGGCAGTTCGACACTGTAAAAACTTCACTGCCAATCAATCCACTGTGGTGACCCCTAACAAGGAAAAGCCGAAAGACACTGCACTTTTAGCATACCATAAATTTGGTTCATATTTGCTCGATTGTCTTTTTTTTTACAGTTTCTGAGCACTAACCCAGTTTCCTCCACAAAAGAGGTCCTCCTCCTGCACCCTATTGAGAGTAGAGTATAGCTAAGGACCTGTCCGAGTTGTGATTGTTGGCCCAGAACCTAGTCTAGTGTGATACTGTTGGTTAGTGTTTGACATCAGTTTAATTTCACTGCTGTTGCCCACATTAGCTCAGGTTTGTGTGGTGCACACCACCTGCATAACCGCTCATTACAGTACGGTGGAGGGATACCATTGGTGGTTATAGACACAAACTCTTAAGACAGATAATTTTCACAAAGTCAACTGCTTCTGCTCCATTGGAGATTTATTGCTGTTGTGTTTCATTGCCCAGTTAGACACCTCACCTGAGCCTCTGAGGTTCCACCACATGTCTTGCCCATAAAGCCCTCGCAGTTGAAAACTTTTTCTTGTCCGTTAGCCATACCCGGTCCTTGTAGTCATTATCAACATGGGCATCCTGAAGCAATATAGCAATTGCCTCATGTACACTGACAACCCACTTTTCGTAATTCAAATTCAATACATGAGAGATGCATCTATATTAAGAATCTAGAATCTAGGCTCCCTTGCTCATAAATCAGTATCTCGGATACTAAGCAGGTTTTCAGCTCACACACTTCACCTCCTGCACCATCTACACATACAATACCTAAACCTACATATGCAGACATTGTCACTAGAAGCCTCCCTAAAGTTTGGAGACCTCCCAAATATAAACATACTTCATATAATAGATTCCCAGCAAGTCAAAGTGTACATACAAATGCACGCACAAGTATCTCACCAAACATGTCCCTCAGGCAAACCACAAAATCAAATGTTTTATTCGTGGGTAACTCCATTGTGAGAGAGACAGATGTCTCATTCACCAGGTTGGGTATGGAAAAGGTCACCGTCAGCTGTCTGTCAGGTGCCAGGATTAGCCACTTCACACATGCACTCAAGTCTGTCAACAGCAGGTACTGTTATGACTCTGTCATAGTCCATGTTGGTGTGAACAACTCAAGATGTACCTCACTAAGCAGTTGTGATGAGAGTGATCTGACTGATTTCTCTGATTGTGTCCCAGGTGGGTATGTCCCTAGCCTTAAGCAGCATTCTACCTTCACCTAGGATGATGCCTCAGTACAGACAAAAATGTTTGATTTTCAACAATTGGCTTAGTTTTTTGTGTCATTCTAAGAGGATCCAGCACCTGTCAGCCTTGGATGATATGATTGAGACCTCAATGCTTTGCCAGAGATGGTCTCTACCTGTCACCTCTGGGCTTTTGGCTACTGGATAAGACTCTTGCCTCCTCCATAGTGCCTTTTTTAGCCAATGTCACAAAAACAATATTCCCAGCATAAAAATATGCTAAAAAAAAAAAAACAACCTTGTTATGCTGCTAAATGATAGGAGTCTAAATCTGAAACTGCACCGACTGAAAGCTCTTTTCACCTTGAAAAGATGTGGACATCTGTGCAGTCACAGAGACCTGGTTCAAGGGCATGGGGAGCACCCAGGCCATACCGGGATGTAATGCCTTCCATATGGTCAGATCACAAAATTAACTCATGAAAACTAAAGGAGGAAAGTATCAATATTCATCACAGATAAATATACCTCCAAATTGGTTAAACAGAATGATTCCCTATAGTTACTCCATGTGCAGATAACTTGGAGAAGGGTCTTTACTATAGTTATCGCCAGCTAAGATCCCCCGATGTGAACCATGATATCCACACTGTCTACTTGGATCTCCTTGAGTCGCTCAAAATACAACCAAACACCATGGTTATGGGTGATTGTAACTGCCCGTCCATAGATTGGGTAAATTATGTATTGTACAAACACACTTGCCCAAAGGTTTGTGTACTTCGTTAACTCAAATGCCTTAGAGCGGAGAGTTGGCACCCCCACAAGTGGCCCAAACATTCTTGACTTGGTACTCACCAATATAGTAGAAACAGTGCACCACCACAAGTGTGTGGCCCTGCCTGGTGAAGTCTTATCATAAATCAGTCCCTTTCAAAGTAATGATAGCCTCAGAACCCCCCCCCCACGAAAAATTAGATTAAAAAGCTTTTCCAAAGCCAACTACAGCCTTTTACGGGAAGGCATTGATATTTTCAAAGCTCCTGTCCCCGCTGACAGCAAGGACACCTATACTGGGATGTACACCATTGCATTGTATAAACATCTGTACAGTTGTATTGACTTGGTCATCCCTGAGAAGACCAAAGCAAAATCCTCAAGAAAAAAACTTGCCTGCCTGGTGGACATCTGCCATAAACAGGTTATATAATAAGAGAAATTGCTGTCTAAGAGCAAGTAGAAACGGTCTCAGAATTGGAAGCACACCCTTCTCAGCTTGAACAAGCAAAAAAGACATCTTGTAAAGTTCTGTAAAGCTAACTACGAATCTAGATTAGCATCTCTAGCTAAGTATAACCATAAGGCATTCTTTAGCTACATCTGAAACCTGAAAGGAAAAGCCCAGATTTTCACTGAACTGGTAGTGAATGGAACTACATATACTGAACCAATGGAAATAGCCAACCTGCTAGCAGACAGGTTCAGTCCCTTGTCCCTGCCACATATACCCCAAAACATTCCTACCACCTTTTCTCCACCTAGTATCACTAAAGAGTAGGTCTTAACCACTCTCTGCAACACCAGAAACGCAGCCACTTTGGGATCCAATAACATGGGTGCCTTCTTAATGGTTTAAAACAGAAGGTAGCAACGTCATTGGGTATTCTTTTCAACCACAGACTAAGAAATGGTTTTGTCCCTGCTGAATGTAAAATAGCTGCAGTCATCCCCATCCATAAGGAGGATGAATCCACCGACCATTGGAACTTTTGACCCATTAGTCTAACCAGCCTCATCTGTAAGGCCATGGAGAGAATCATCCTGGATCTTATCAAGGATATAGGAGACCTTCAAAACACTTGACTTGACCCAGTTTGGTTTTGTTAAAAGGAGATCCTCCCTATTGAACCTGGTGGACTTTCTTTGAGACTGTCACCAAAGCCCTTGACAAAGGCAAATCAGTGCTTACGGCCAACCTAGACTTGGCAGAGGCCTTTGACACAGTCCCCCACGCAGGCATCATTGAAAAACTCACCCAGCTGTGGGTCACTGTCAGGTGTGTTGCAAACTGGCTTACCGACAGAACACACACAGTCAAAATAGTGGACTCCACTTCCACCAGCAGACCCCATTACCAGTGGTGTTCCACGGGTATTAGAAGTAGATTCCAAACAAAAGGGGCCCCAGAACTAAGACGTACAGGCAAAAAGAAAAGGTCTGTGGTTGGCAAAGTTTGCTGATGACTGCAAATTGGGAGCAGTCATTGAGTCCCCAGAAGATGTCAACATTATACAAGAAAGACTTACGCAAATCAGTGACTGGTGCCAAACTCGTGGTCTTAAACTTAATGCAAAAAAATGCATTATCGCCCCCTTGGCAAAGGCAGTGTTCCTGCAGATTACCATATTAATAGCAACACCATAAGCTGTAGTAAGGAAGTAATAGTAAGGAAGTCTTTCTATGTTGCTCACCTCATAAGCAAGGGCATAGCTTTCAGAGTAAAAGAGGTTATAACCCCCTGTACTTTTCCCTCATCAGGCCAATAATAGACTACAGTGCTCCCTTTGGTATGTACCTAAACAGGCACCTGCAGCAACTGGAGAGACCTCAAAGATTCCTCACAAAGAAAATTCAGGGCCTTCAGCACATGGCTTACGTGGGCAGACTTGAAAGCACTCTAACTATACTCTGTATCATATTGACTACGCAGAGGCGACCTGTGCATTGCATACAGACCAACCCCTGATCCTGCCTTAATGGAAATGCTGCACATTCTTAAGTCAAATGGTACACAATTCACTTGCTAGGCACCTTAACCTAGCATGTGACATCAACAAAACTTGCTGGAGAGACAGATGCGTCTCTCAGAGGTTGCCTCTTCTCTGGGGTATACTTCCAATACAGGTTAAACAGAGCCCCTCATTAACCCTTTTTAAGCGCAGCTTGGACAACTGAGTAGCAAACCACAAATTCATCCCAGGGGTTTCACCTGTGTTACTCTTGGATAGGGACAGTCAGTGCTGATTTAGCTCTGCTTATAACATAGACCATTTCATTAGACCCGTAAGAGAAGAAGGGTTAAACTTGGCTAGACTTGTAAGGGGCCTAGGGCCCATTAGCCTAGTAACCTTCTATGAACCTGTTTGCTAGAGGAAAGGTGTATGATATTAAATGTTATTTTGTATTCATTTGCATTTTCTTAATGCTTATTACTAGATCTAGCCAGAGGCCTTAATCCAGTCATTCCCCTATACAAGAATGAGAAAAGGCATATCATTTTTTTTTTAGTATGTGGTTTTGACTAGACTTTTCTTTTTTACGTTGCAGTGCTTAAATTTCTTAAAAGTGAACAAGGAGAAAGAGAAACAAAGGAAAAGGGGGGAGCAGATGTTTACGTTAGTATCCCCTTTACACTTGAAAATAACTAAGAACACTTTACATTACAGCATGCATATTATATCATGCATTATAAAAATAGTACTGTTAAGAACAAAAGTTTGTGTTTCTTACTATACTTAACCCTCTGCCTCCTCTTCCCCTCTGCTAAGTGTTCTTCCAAACAGGAATGTTATGAAGCTGGGCATATGCTTTAGAGTCCCCCTACAAGTTTAATAAAGTCAGAAAAGTGCAATATTTCCAGGTTTTATTGTGTCATATTTCACATATATAATTAATTCTTTGTAATCCTGTTTATATCTGTCTCTCAAATCCAGTTTCTGCTTGAGTTCCAAAGTGTACTTTGTTCTGCTAGTTAACTTTTTTGTGCTTTTTTCTGTATGTTGGCATTTTCCTTTGAAACATTAGAAAAGGTTTCACTGGCACAGTCTCTATCTTTATTACCGGAAGAATAAGAAACAGAGTCATCTGTTTCACAGATCACTTTTTGGTGGACAAACTAATGCATTTCCTCGTTAACATGTTCTGCATCAAAAATGACTTTCCTCCCTCTAGAATAGAATATTCTGAAGATACATGAATACAGCAGTTTGAATATCACGCTTGCTTCTCAGCATTCCTGATTAGTAGAATAAATGTACTCGTCTTCTGCCTGGTGTGCAGTGAGCATTCATTCTCCACAAACACTCTGCTCTTTCCCACTTCAAGTACTATGTCTTTCTGCCACATTTTTATCGGAATCAACTCCTTCTACTGGTAGGATTGCATCTTTAGTATTTAAAGGTCTAGGTTGCTTTCTGTTGGCCAGGTTTGGAGCATATACATGATATGCCCTTTCAGTTGAAAACTGCTGTGGAATAGCAGTCTAGTTGCTTCTTTGTGCTTTCATAAAATTAATACAGTCTATTCCTTTCAGCTTCTCTAATGCAGCAGAAAATTTCTGGTTTTCCCTATGTGCTCTGTCCTCTAATTCTATTATTTTTGAAACATATCTTCTTAAGCAGTCTCATATTCAGTCAGCCTTTTTCATTTTTGACCTCTGTTTTTTGCAGTTTCATCATCTCATCTGAATATGTGTTTAAAGCTTCTTAAATTTTTTTTCTAGCCTTTTGTTATTTGAATTTTTTTTCTAGTCTTTTGTTATTTGAATTGATATACTCTATCAGTGTTTAATTTATTTTAATCATCTCTGAGTACTTTTTTGTCTGGGTTACTGGAAGTCGAGTCTTGCATCAAAGCTTGCACTGCTTTTTGCTGAACAGCTGCAGAATTCTTTACAGTCAGTGTTGTTTTCCTCACCTTTTGTGATTGATTTTGATGTCCTTCAAGGATGCATCTGCAGTCATAACATATGGGTTGTCCTGCCTCAGGCAGCCCTTCGGTCGGCCGGATTCCAAAGTCTGGGTCTGGCCTCGGCTGATGTCGCACTTCACCCGACGTCATAGCTCCTGGGGTATAAAGGCATCAGCCGACGCCATTTTCCTCAGTCTTTCTTGCTGCGCGGTGCCCGAAGCAGAAGCTGTTCGCAAGTGCCGGTCGGTCAGATCCAGAGATTTCAGCTACCGAAGACTTCTAAAAAAGCTAAGTACCCCGTTGGGGACTCTTTCTTGTCTCAGCCGATGTCAGACAAAGTAAATAATTGTTTAACTTGTGGGAAACAAATACCACATAAGGATTTCCACTCTTACTGCCTTCCTTGCTTAGGCCCAGACCACGACGTATCAGCTTGTTTAGCCTGTGCTTCCTTCAACCGACGGACACTTAGACGTCGGTCGGAGTTTGCTGAAGAGTTTTTTGGTCCCGCTTTTGCATATAAAATGCCGTCGGAGACTCCAACTACACATTTAGCCAAAAAACGCAAGGAAAAGGACAGACACTCGTGGCCCGCGGTTTCGGCTGAAACCACGGTTAGGCTTACCGCGAGTGTCTCAGTTTTGGCTGAAACCGAGTCCTCGGTTCTTCCTTCGGCCGAAAGCATGCCTCCGACAACCGAGGCCTCAGAGGCCCCGGCTGAGTCGGCTACAGAAATTCCTACCGAAGAAGCAGGCAAACAAGAATTGTCCGACACCATTCCGTTGGACATCTCTACTCCTGCACGTGGGGCAGCTAGACCCCCTGCTTCTATGTCTATTAAGGCCTTCTCCAGGGCTAAAGCAGCTAAACTTTCCAAGGCCTTACCTGCAAAAGCTCCCTCTCACAGACCTTCCTCAAGTTCTCAGATTCTCAGCCTTGCTGAGGACCTTATTTCTCTGATCAGGGGATCCCAACCTCACCCAGACAGGGCCTCACAACCCCCTCCTGAAAAAAGGCCTAGGACTGAACCCCCTGAACCTCTCTCCTCTGACTATTCCTCGGATGGATCAGATTTATCAGACCATCAGGAAGGACCATACTCACCTTATGAGGATTCGGATGCAGAAGACTCCATTCCTTCTTCCTCCCCCCCAGAAGAATTTTCATTTGGGGAAACTCTACACTCAATGAGGGAACGTTTCCAATGGCAGGGTCAGGATTTTTCTGATTCTAGGAAAAGGCTAAGGACCTTTTTACACTTACCACAGCATAGGCCTTTAGCCATACCACCTGTACTATCAGTTGTTGATGCATACAATGATGCCAGTTCTGCCCCTGATTCTCTTCCCCCAGCCCCTGCCAAACCTGACAGATATTACAGGGTCCCGGATTCTCACTTCCACTTGTATAAGGCCCATGCTGCAGACCCAGAAACCATTTCTCAGGGCCCTAAGGGTGCTGCAGCTGCCTCTGCCAAAAGCCCCCTACCCTCTGAAAGAGAATCAAGAGCATTAGAGAGATGGGGTAAAAAGGTTTATGCATCTGCTACTCTTTCTGCCAGGGCTTTAAACTGTCAATTTCACATGATACAGTACCAGGAATTTTTGTTAGATCAGCTGAATAAAAAGCTTTCCTCTCCTGAACCTTTAGACCGTAAGTCCCTTCAGGATTTGGTACACAACTCTCAGCAGGTCAGTAATCATTTCTTAAAATGTGGCTATGATGCACTGGAGGCTTCATTTAGATCAGCTATGACTGGAGCAGTGATTCGAAGGCATGCCTGGCTAAAAGGGCAATCCTTGCCAGACCATGTTAAGTCTAAACTCCTAGATGCCCCTATGGAGAAACAAAGTTTATTTGGCTCCCCTGCATAGGAGGTTCTAAAGAAAGTGGAAGAAAAAGCAAAATCTGTGCAAACAGTCAAGGATTTTCTGCAGGTCCAACCTCCGAGGTTCAGCAGAAATTGGCCTTCAAAGAATTGGTCCTTTCCAGACACCTCCAGAGCACAGAGAGGCAGAAATAGACGCCCAAGAGGCAGAGGTCAATCAAGGGGTGCCTACAGGGGTCGTCAGTGGCAACCTGCCAACCAGAGGAGTACCGCCACAGCTGCGACTGCAACCACTTCCACAGGACAGACACAATGACTTGGCTCTGATTCCGCCTACCAGGGAACAGCTGGAAGCACCCTTGGGCAGAAAGCTAGCTTTATTTTCAAAAAACTGGCATTGCATTACAGGAGACAAATGGACTTTGCAAACAATAGACAAAGGCTACAGGTTTCACTTCCACACTTTACCAAAAAAGAGAGGAATGCCAAACCTACCACCAAGCCAGAAGTCAGAGGCTCTAAAACAAATCATCAACTTACTAAGGATGAGAGCAATAGAAAAAGTACCATCTATGGAACAAGGCCAAGGATTTTACTCCAGACTATTCCTTGTACCAAGAAAAGAAACTCAATGGAGGCCTATTCTCGACTTGTCCGCACTGAACACATATCTCATTGTACCAAAATTCAAGATGCTGACCCTACAGCAACTTCTTCCCATGTTGGGCAAGGAGTCTTGGCTGGTGACTCTAGATCTCAAGGAGGCATACCTGCACGTCCCTGTACGACCAGATTGCAGAAGACACCTCAGATTTCTTGCAGGATCAGAGCATTATCAATTCTCAGCATTGCCCTTTGGCTTATCTACTGCGCCCAGAGTATTCACGAAATGCCTGGCATCAGTAATTGCACATTGCAGGCTTCAGGGAATTCAAATCCTCCCATACCTAGACGACTGCCTAATACAAGCGGACAACAAGACAAAAATAATAAAGGATTTGGCCTATGTCATACAACTGCTGCAAGCCTTGGGATACACAGTCAACATACAGAAGTCAAGACTAGTGCCATCCCAAAGGATAACATTTTTGGGTGCAGAACTGGACACAATAACTCAGATGGCTTTTCTCACAGAAGAAAAACTAAAGCAACTACCAGTCTACTTCGTGGCATTGACAAGACAAACTCAGCTTACTGCAAGGAAAGTCCTGCAGGCCCTGGGTTACATGGCATCCTGCATAATCTTGATCCCACATGCCAGGCTGCATATGAGAAAATTACAATGGTACCTAAGGAATGTATAGTCTCAACACAGACACAGTCTAGAAACCATGATACCAATCATTCCATGCCTGAAAAAAGAATTCCTGTGGTGGGCTCAGGCCTGCCAGACCAACAGAGGGTTGCCTTTCCACAAACCACAACCAAGGCAGACCATCACCACGGACGCCTCAGACCTAGGCTGGGGGGCACACATAGAAGACAAGTGTATCCAAGGCCTATGGTCCCAAGACCAGCTGAATCTACACATAAATCTAAAGGAGATGCTGGCAGTGAAGTATGCAATCGAGGCATTCAAATCATTCCTCCAGCAAGGACACCTGCTGATAAGGACGGACAATACCACAGTCATGTGGTACATCAACAAACAGGGAGGCACGCATTCCTACCCTCTATGCCGGATGGCAATGGACCTGTGGAACCTAGGCCTGAATCTCAACATTCAACTGCAGGCCAGATTCGTACCAGGAAAAGAGAATTCACTAGCAGACAGCTTAAGCAGAACTACCATGGATGCTCACGAATGGATGCTGCATCCAGACATCTTCAAAACCATAACAAAGAAATGGGGAATGCCAGAGATATACCTGTTCACCTCCCCACTCAACCACCAACTAAAGAAATTCTGCTCAAGAGAATACCACCCACAAGCCTGGAGGGTGGACTCCCTTTTTTTCAGCTGGAAGGCCCTGACAGTTTATGCCTTTCCACCTCTCCCATTGATGTACAAAGTTCTACTGAAGATCAGGGAGGAACAGCCAAAGGTAATTCTGATATCTCCAGACTGGCCAAGGCAGCATTGGTACCCGCTACTGAGAAGCATGTCTTGGACGAACTCATGGCCTCTACCTCTATGGCCTTTACTTCTAACGCAGAACAACTACAAGAACCTGCATCCAAACTTGAAAACTCTGCAACTAACTGCCTGGAAAATTGCATAAAACAAAAACATCCTGTTTTATCTCAGAGGGTCAAGGACATTATCCTGGAGGCTCGCAGACCCTCCACAAGGAAAACATAGTCAGCCAAATGGAAGAGATTCCTCATTTGGAGTGCATCAAAGGGAACAAATGTCACACTGGCAAACCTAGCACACATCCTAGAATACTTAGCAGAACTGTTCCACAATGGCCTGTCCTATTCTTCCATTAAGATTCATGCTTCAGCAATTTCAGCAGAGTACAACATGGATCCGCCTATCTTCTCTCACCCTCTCTTCAGACATTTTTTAAGAGGGATCAAAAATGTAAAACCTCCAAGGAAACCACCTCTGCCTGCATGGGATCTCAATTTGGTGCTGGAAAAATTAACACTTCCTCCTTTTGAACCAGCAGCATCAGCAGACTTACAGTTCTTATCTTGGAAAACTGCCTTCCTTCTAGCAATCACTTCAGCAAGAAGGGTATCCGAGTTACAGGCATTAATGGCAGTGCAGCCTTTCCTTATCTTTCACCAGGATAGAGTGTCTCTGAGAACCAATCCTACTTTCATGCCAAAGGTGGTATCCAGGGTGTCCTTGAACCAAGCTATTCATTTACCTACGTTCTTCCCTAACCCACAGAACAGGGGGGAAAAACTACTGCACACCTTGGATGTACACAGACAACTGCGCTACTATCTGGACAGAACTAAGACCAGCAGAAAAACTGACCAGCTTCTGGTAGCATATGCAACAGGAGTGCAAGGGAAAGCAATTTCCAAACAGACAGTTTCAAAATGGATAGGAAATTGCATTCGATTCTGCTACTCTTTTCATGGAAAGACAACTCCTGAAAATATCAGGCCTCACTCCACAAGAGCTACAGCCACCACTACAGCTTTCCTACAAGGAGTGGCTACCAAAGACATTTTAGAAGCTGCTACTTGGAGCTCCGTGCATACATTTGCCAAGCATTACAATCTTCCTTTATACTCCAGATTCCGAGCAGGTTTTGCAACTGCAATTTTACAAGGGATCTTAACCACACCATCATTATCTTAGTGCCTCCTCCCCCAGTTTGGCTATGGTATTCTACCCATATGTTATGACTGCAGATGCATCCTTGAAGGACATAGTACAGTTTTGTACCTACCATAAATGTAGATGTCCGATAGGTATGCATCTGCAGTCAGGATTGCCCACCCTCCTTCCCCTCTGTGGTATTCTTAGGGTACTTACCCCTTTCTTAGCTAGCTGGGGGAATCTATTATGGTGTATTTGTTTGTATGTATATATGTATATATACTGTTTGATTTCTACTGTTTGGAATTTTCTACTTTTATCCAAATTTAGCCTTCCTAGAGGGCACCTGGCATCTGGGGCAAGAAACACTGAGGAAAATGGCGTCGGCTGATGCCTTTATACCCCAGGAGCTATGACGTCGGGTGAAGTGCGACATCAGCCGAGGCCAGACCCAGACTTTGGAATCCGGTCGACCGAAGGGCTGCCTGAGGCAGGACAACCCATATGTTATGACTGCAGATGCATACCTATTGGACATCTACATTTATGGTAGGTACAAAACTGTACTTTTCAGGTTCTCAAAATTTTTAGGTAATAAAACACTCTGCACCAATGACGTCTTGAAAGCAGTAAAGGTTCACAAGCCCACAAGTTGTTATACTGCTTTTTATTAACCGAAATTAAGTAATTAAAACCAAGTGCTTTTGTCCAATATATCCACAAGACTTCTTCAGAAAACCACCAACAACAATTTTTCAGTTAAGTAGTCTGCCAGTACAGGTCACATGCCAAATTAGATCCCAGTAGTAAAAAAAAATGTTGAAAGCAGCCCTAAATAAATAGCACTAATAAAATAAGTGCTACATATAAAACATTTAATTTAAACATATTAAAAGTGCATTGATGACGTGTGTTTAAGTTAAAATACAAAATGTATAAGACAGATAAATCACTGCATTTCTGTCTGTCCAGCACTTTTTATTTTAACAAACTATAGATCAGTGTTCATTAAGAAAAGGTTGTTTAAAGACATTGTAATGATATTGCCAGTACAGTTCTCTTATTTCTAAAAGCAGAGAGACTATGCTCCACCTCTGCTGTTAGGTAAAATCTGTTCCAAGACAGTAAATTTAAAATTATGACCAGGGTTACCCATATGTCTTATAAGTGCATTAGTATTCTTGCCTTTTCTTATATCGTAAACATGCTCATAAAACCGTTATGTTAAAGTGTGTTGTTTTCCCAATAATAGTAAGCATTACATGCCTGGCATAAAACCAAGAAAATCACACCTTTTGACAGTTTGTTATTCTTTATATAGTGCCTTCTATTATTTATCACACAGTCTTCCCCTGTGTGAATAAAGTTACCGTGATGACAAAAACCACACTTGTTCATGCTGTTGGTAGTGACATCGGTAACTTGATGAGACCTCTCAAATTTTTCAAACAAGTTCCCTTTTGGTACACTATAATGGATTTCTTACCCAACCTTGTATTAATTTCATCATCACCAAAAATGGCCCAAAATCTTTTCCATAACTCATTGCACCATTTCAGTTTGCATATTAAATGTAGTGGCAAGAGAGCTACCAAAGAAGATGTTACTATTATCACCTAAAACGTGATTACTGTTGTTAGAGAGGCCACCTGATAAAATAGGATAAAAGTGCCCATTTTTTTCTTTTAGCTACAACCTCCTTTTTATTATTAATTTAGGGTAACTTCTTTGGTAAAACATGCCTTCGAGAAAATGATATTCAAAAAGCGAAATTCCCTAGTTACCTTTCGGGCAGCTCTAACAAACTGACCTTTGAGAATAGTTCTCTTCTAATGCCGTGGGTGAGCCCTAGTGAAGTACAGTGTTTTTGAGATGTAGGTTTTCTGGAGATTTTAGCTAAATAGATAGTGGCACTGGGATCCTTCTTTAGCAGTATATCTAGATATGGAATACTTTTTTCTTCACATTGAAAAGTAAATATAAAAAATTCTATACTATCATTAATGTACTGAATGAATTTCTCTAGGCTCTTCTTAGAATCTTTCCAGATCATAAAGATGTCATCTAGGTACCCGGTATAGAACCTAAAGGAATCGTTGTAAGAACCATTCAGTGCAAATAGTTTTTCCCAGTGTACCACAACCATATTCGCAGTGAAGGACCCACAGCTAGACCACATCACTACCCCTTTCACCTGTAAATAGTGCTTACCCTCAAAGTATATTAAATTATTTGTCAAGATAAGGTCAAGCATTTCCTCATTTAGTAATTTTTTCTTGTGTAATGTTTTATCATGTAGGCCCTCAGTAAATCACTGTATATGTAGTTTGTGCAGAATAATGGTTTACAGGTCTTTAACATCACTTGTAACTAGTATGTCACTATCATTAAATTCCACTGTTATTTTTTTCCAAAAATTCCCAAGAATCTGTTCACACCTGCACTTCATCATGCAACAAGTTCTTTAACTTAGTGTCTGTAAAATTTGCACAGGTACTAGTTACAGACCTTCTTCCGTCAACTGTTGGTCTCATAGGTAGATCAAATAAATCCTTATGGATTTTGGGAATTCCAAAGATGGTGGGAGTGACTGGTGAGGGCATACTTAAGTAGTTAAATTCTTCTAAAGTAATTCTACCCTCTGTCAACATATCTTTAATCTGTATCCCATTTTTTCTGTATGCCTGGTGTAACTCATTGATGTTTACTAAAGAGTAGGCATCCCCATCCAAAATTGCGAACATTTTTTGATATAACCCGCCCGGTCCATTATAACAAACCCACCCCATTTGTCCGGCTCCGTAATCCTAAGGCCTTGACTCTTCAGATGTTATATTTTTTCTGTTTGATTCTTTGAAACATTAGAGTTATATGTACAAGAATTATTTATCAAAATATTAAGTCAGTTTCATTAAATTTTTCATATATTTGTAATGGGTGGAGGGGGGATTAAAAGTACTTAATGTTAAGAAAATTTGTAGCAGGCGCCAGGTCATTAAATATTAATCTAAAAGTAAGTTTTCTAGTATATTTTTAATATCCATTAAGACAGTAGCTATGTTGACATTTTTTTTTTTGAAGGAACAAGTGATGTCCATTTAGAAAGAAGTTCTATAGTCTCAGTATCAGTTGTTGCAGCTGTATAATTGTATACTTTGACATTCCCACTGTTAGTTAAAATGTGACAGTATACATTATTAAGCAAAGAATCACTGCTGCAAACAAGAGATTGATTGCTTTCATGAGGAGTTTCTTCAAAACATTTATTTTCTTAGATTGTAATGTTTCCTTTGAAAGGTGGTATGAACGATCACTTCCAACTTGTTAAATGTCTCACCAGGGGTGTCACCGTGCACATTATGTGAAGAGTCATTATTGCACTCAAGAAGCTGATCATTTTCACAAGGAATCTTGCCTAACATCAAATCATCTTATTACCTCTAGTTGCAATTTTTATGTAGAAAGGGGTGTGACCAACTCCTGCCACGCCACTGGTTCCTCCCTAAGGTTTGTGGTGGATTCCTTCTTGACCATTGGCTGTTGAGCTCCCTGTCATTTATTCTCTGTGACCTCTGTAATGGAAGAAAATCCGAAGGGTGGTTGGAAAAAGAATGGCTGGGGATGTTTTCACCAGCACCACAATTAAGTTCATAGGTTGGTACTAGGCTATTGGCCCTAGAGCCTATACAAGCCTAGCCATAACAATTCCCTGGCTATTTCTTCCCACAATATTTACTTCCCTGGACCCCTGTCTAGCAGGGAGACTGACGTGATCCCTGGGAAGAATTTCCTAAATGCCATCCAGTTGTCAAGGTTCCTTTTGAGGGGGGGCCAAAGAGGCGCGCTGCTTGACATGTATGGGCAGTCTATTCCAGAGTCTGGGGAGTCTCTGGGTCAGGAATCTATCCCTTCAGCATGTTTTGTTCATTGTGATGACAAGGTTTCAATCCCTGGAGCGTGTGACTCTGAGGTATTGGGATTTCTTTAAGTGTAGCATGTCCATCAGCTCTGGGTTTGATATGGCCTTGTATGTTGAGCAGAGATCGCCTCTGAGTAGTCGATATGCAATAGAGTGTAGCTGGAGTTTTTTTAGACTGTCAGCACAGGGTATCTGCTTTAGGCCTGGGATTCTTTTAGTGAGGTATTTCTGCGGCCTTTCCAGTTGTTGCAGATGTCTTGAGAGGTACATACCAAACGGAACATTGTATTCTATAATGGGTCTAATGAGGGATGAGTACAGTGGGACAACTACCTTTTTCCTGGATGAAAAGCCCTTAGTGATCAGGTGTGCCACATAGAAGGATTTCCTGACTGTTGTGGTGATGTGGTTATCAAAGGTGAGACCACTGTCCACCTGTGTCCCTAAGTCTCTTGTCACACTTTTGGTGTTTAGTGTACTGCCACCGATTTGGTAATTCATGGGTACATGTTTTTTCCCCAAAGGGGATAACTATATATTATTTGGCGTTGAGTTTGAGCCCATGGATCTGGCACCAAGCATCTGTTTCTGTAAGGCTCTTTTGTAGAATATCCACATCATTTGGGGATTTAATAATGGCTCCCACTTTGTAGTTATCTGCAGACTTTGTTAGCCAGAGTACCTTAGTGTTGCCCTGTACTTTAGAGAAGTAGATGCCAAACAAGAGCAGTCCCAAAACTGAACCCAGAGGTACTCCACTTGTCACTTATCTGGAGCTGGATTTGCAGACTGCTACCTTTACAATGTGGGTTCTGTAGGTAAGCCATTTGGCAACCCATCGGGTGACATAGGGATTAATGCCCAGCTTAGTAAGCTTATCTATGATTGTAGAGTGTGGGATGGTGTCGAAGGTCTTAGCGAGGTCCAGATAGGCTGTGTGGACCGCCTTACCCTCGTCCACTGCTCTGGAGATTGATTCAAAGAAGTCAGTCAGGTTCAGGAGACAAGATCGGCTCTTCACGAAACCAAACTGGGTGGGGTCCATTGTTTGAAGGTTGCCAATATCTTTGTTTATACATTCCATGATAATATGTTCCATGGCCTTGCAGATCAGGCTTGTCAGACTGATGGGGCGGTAGTTCCCAGGATCCAAGGTGGATCCCCCCTTGTGGAGTGGGATAACTGTGGCTGTGCACCACTCAGTGGGCACGAAGCTTGAATTGAGGCATTGATTAAGCATGACACTTGGGTGAGGTGCCAGTTCATTTTGTAGTTCATGTAGTACACAGCCCGGGATGTCATCTGGTCCCATGGATGCTGTATTCTTAGTTTTGGAGAGTGCAGTTTTTACCTGTGTGGCCGTTATTACTGGAATTTGGCAATCTTTCAGTATTGAGATGGGCACTTTAGGGGGTGAGAGGGGGTAAAGTTGGCACTGAATCAATCTGCCAGGATATTGGCAATATCCTTGGGATCAGTATATTTAATGCCAGAGCAGATCTGAGCATTGCTATTTAGATTCTTGACATAGCTATAGAATGCCTTGTGGTTGTCTTTGGCAATTTTATTTTCGTAACTAGCTTTGGAGGATTTTATGAGGGTTCTCAGCTTCTTACTGAGGCTGGTAAGGGAGTTTTTTTGCATCCTGGGGTTTTCCTCTTTTCTTCTGCAGCAGTTTCTTCCTTTTGTTGTAAAGTTTGTTTATGGCAGGGGGCCACCAGATTGGCTTACTTTTTTTTGGAGGAGAGGATCTTGGTTCTGTTTGGGATGGCATGATTCATGCACGAGTGGATGTACTCGTACAGTGCCTTACTGTAGGATTCAGCAGTCGAACTTTCAGTTCCCATCTGCATGGGTGTCATGAAGTTTGTCACTTTTGACTCGAGTAGCATGAAGTTGGCTTTGGAGAAGTTTTTTTTACCGAGGTTTCCTTACTGGGGGGTGGGGGAGGGATGTGGATGTCAAGGGTGATTAGCTTATGGTCAGACCTGGCCAACGAGGGGGTGACCATAGGTGTGGAGCATCGATTTCCCATGTTGGTAATGACCAGGTCTAGGATATTGGAGCCCCTGGTGGGACTATGGCTTAGTTGATCCAGGGCATTGGAATTTATGAAGTCCAAGAACCGTTGGGCAAAGGTGTTGGTGCACGAGTAGTTTTCAAAGTTAATGGCAGGGTAGTTGAAATCACCCAGTATTATGATATTATAGTATTATAATATTTTCCAGGATGTTTAGAAAGGTGTAGTCAGAATCTTGGGGCATGGTGGGGGATCTGTAGCAAGATACAATTTGGATTGCAGTCTTACCTAGTGTTAGTTGCACCTAGAGAATTTCAGACGCATTGTTTTGAGCATCTAGCCTGGTGGTGTGAATATCCTTGATGAATATGGACACTCCTCCACCTTTAGTGTTTCGGCCCTGGTTTGGTGTCCGAAAAGTATGGTAAGAGTTGTAGCCTGGTATTGCTGGGGTGCTCTCAGGAGCCTTGAACCAGGTCTCAGTTACTGCACAAGATATCTTATGTTTTCCATTTTTAGGAGTGCCTCAAGATAATGCATTTGAGGTTTAGACTTCTAGCATTGAGTAGCATTACCTTCAGATTTTGCATGCTTGTACCTGTTAAGGTGGTGGTTTTGTCCTTTGAACTTTGCCTAAAAAAGGCACTATAGGGATGGCAAGAGCCTTAGCCAATAACCTGAATACCAGGGGCGACAGGTGCAGACCAAATTTTTGCCTGACTCACAAGAGACAGAACTGTGGTCTCTCCATGTTTTAATATGCAGTTAAGAGCAGAATACAAGTAAAACACAAGTTTAAGAAAACAAATCACGTTATTCAAAATAGAAAAAGGCAATAATGCAATGCAAAATACAACAAATAAAAAGCAAACTAACCTTTTCCTCTCAGCAAAGTGTAGTCTGGTGAGCCTTTCTAGTAAAGCTCTGAAATGTTTTATTTTACCCCTTAAATAGAAGTTTAAGTTCCTATGTCCACCCCATCAGTTCACAGATGATTAACCTTAACTGACCTGTTCTATCTTGTGTAAGTCTTTAATTGATCTGTTCTGATTTCTGTCTGACTCACAAGAGACAGAGCTGTGGGCTCTCCAAGTTTTAATATGCAGTTAAAAGCGTAATACAAGTAAAACAGAAGGTAAAGAAAACAAATCACAGTATTCAAAATAGTAAAATGCAATAAAGTAATGCAAAATACAACAAATAAAAAGCAAACTAACCTTTCCCTCACAGCAAAGTGTAGCACAGTCTGGTAAGCCTTTCTAGCAAAACTAAAGGTTGAGTATGTTCATTTACAGGATGCAAGTCCTGAATGTGAGAATAGTAAGCAAGCCCATGATTAGTAGCATGTCACTCGCAAACAGCATTCATACCAATTTATTTCTGGCCCCATATTATTCACAAAAGTGGGGTACGGTGGGCAGTGCCTTTTTTATATTCATTTAGATCCCAGTCAAGATGTTCTTCGTGTTTCACTGTTATAGTCATTACAATTGGGTTATCCTGCTGGCAGGCTACCCTCAGTCGGCCTGAATTCCAAAGTCTAGGTCCGGTGTCGGTTGCTGTCGCCTCTTCCCTGACGTCAGTGTGCCAGGGGTATAAAAGATGCAGCCGATGCCATTTTCTTCAATCTTTCTTGCCGCGCAGTGCCTGAAGCAAAAGCATTTCACAAGTGCCGGTCGGCCGACTCCTGAGATTTTCGTGTTCGAATTTCAGATCCGAAGTCTTCACTAAAAAGCTAAGTACCCCATTGGGGAAACTTTTTTCTTCCTCCAGACCAATGTCAGAAAAAGTTAATCATTGTATTTCTTGTGGGAAGCAAATACCTCATAAGGACTTTCATTCTTACTATATTCCTTGCCTAGGCCCTGACCATAACGTTCCAGGTTGTCGATTTTGTGCTAGATTCAACCAACGCACTATAAAGTCTGTATGATTTGCATTAAACTACTTTGGATGCAGGTTTAATTATCCAGAGATGTCCTTGGAAAGCCATCCGACTACCGGAATTCACAAGAAATGCAAAGAAAAGGACAGGCTTTCGAGGTCCAAAACCGACGAGGCAAAGCCAGTCGCCGGTTCTCAGTGAGGCGCCTTCGCAGCCCCTGACGACCGTTACTTTAGACTCGCAGGCCGCTACCAACACCCACGCGGAGTCGAGCAGGCTGCTGGAAGCTCAAGGTATTGGACCTTTTGAAACTATTCCCTCAGATGGGTCCGGAGCCGCTGAGCAGGCATCGGCTTCTGAGGGTGTTTTCAGACCTACACAATTGTGTGTTAAAGCGACTTCAGCTTCTAAGGCAAAGACTAAAGCGCCTTTAAAGACAAAGAAACAAGTACAACAGCCTCATGGACAGACCTCCATGCCTAAAAACAGATGCTCAAAATGGCCGAAGACCTAATTACTTTGATCAGGGGTTCCCATCCCCCTCTTGATAAGAGGCCTAGGCAAGAGACAGAATATGAATCTTCAGATCAGGTTTCCATTTCATCTGATTCCTCTTCTGATCAGGAATACTCTCTTCCTCCCTATGAGAATTCTGATGCTGAAGAATCTATCCCTTCAGCCTCTCCTCCTGAGGATT
The DNA here is from genome assembly GCF_019279795.1 of Protopterus annectens. NCBI lineage: Eukaryota > Metazoa > Chordata > Ceratodontiformes > Protopteridae > Protopterus > Protopterus annectens. Next base: position 47,285,783 of record NC_056731.1, on the reverse strand, counting down.
ATTCTTTTGGGGAAACTTTACATACCATGAGTGAGCATTTCCACTGGGAGAGTCAAGATTATTCTGAATCTAAGAAAAGGCTCAGAGACTTCCTTTTATTACGACAACACAGGCCCCTAGCTATTCCACCTATGTTAGACTTTGTAGATGTATTTTCAGAGTCCAGTCTGACCCCTGACTCCTTACCTCCAGCGCCTGTTAAGCCGGACAGGTACTACAGGGTTCCTGACACTCATAAATTCCTTTTCAAAAATCCTGCTGCTGACCCAGAAACTATCTCTCAAGGTCCCAAAGGGGTCAAGGCTTCCACTGCAAAAAACCCTACTCCCTCTGACAGGGATTCTAGGGCACTGGACAGATGGGGAAAAAAGATTTACACTTCTGCTAACTTGGCTGTAAGGGCTTTAAATTGTCAGTTTCATATGCTCAAATATCAGCAATATATTATGTCACTGCTTAAACAGAAAATGTTGATAAATTCTGAATGTGCAGAAAACAAAGAAATGCAGGATTTATTGCATGCAGCTGAACAAGTTGGAAAGCATACTTTGCAATGTGGTTTTAATTCTCTGGAGGCCTCCTGCAGGGCCGCTGTTACGGGTTCTGTCATTAGGAGGCATGCTTGATTAAAGGAACAAAATCTACCTGATCATGTTAAGGCAAAATTATTAGATGCTCCATTACATCATGCTTTGTTTGGTGTTAAAGCAGAAGAGGTATTAAAGAAAATGGAGGACAAAGCTAAATCTATGCAAACAGTCAAGGATTTCTTACAGGTACAGCCACCAAGATTTAGCAGACACTGGCCTACAAAGAATTGGTCCTTTCCAGTGTCAGACAGGCCACAAAGGGGCAGATACAGACGCCCTAGAGGCAGATCCCAGCCCCAAGGTTCTTACAGTTCTAAACAATGGAGTGCTTCTACCCCCAAAACTGGAGAAGACAAATCACAGCCATACATGAAACAGTCCCAATGACTTCCCCCTGCCTGCGCCAAGCACTTATCTTCTGGCAGCACCTTTAGGGGGAAAGCTAGCACGTTTTTCTCAAAACTGGCACATAGTAACCCAGGACAAATGGGTCTTAAACATAGTGTCACAAGGCTACAAGTTTCACTTCCATACCCTGCCAAGGGCAAACAGTTGGCCAGACCTACAAAAACATCAATGGGCAGAGGCACAAAAACAAGTCTCATTCCTCATGGACATGAGGGCCATTCAACAAGTACCAGAGCAAGAACAGGGACAAGGATTCTATTCAAGACTGTTCTTGGTACCCAGAAAGGACCAAGCCTGGAGACCAATACTGGACCTATCTATTCTAAACACATATCTATATATTCCAAAATTCAAAATGTTGACTCTACAGCAGCTTCTGCCCATGTTGGGCAAGAAGGCTTGGCTGGTGACTTTAGATCTAAAAGCGGCATACCTGCATGTCCCAGTCAGACAAACATGCAGAAGATACCTCAGAGTCAAAGCTGGCTCAATGCACTACCAATTCTCTGCACTCCCCTTTGGCTTATCTACTGCGACCAAGGTCTTCACAAAGTGGCTGGCACCAGTAATTGCATTCTGCAGACAAAGAGGAATAGAAATATATCCTTACTTGGAAAACTGCCTCATTCAAGCAGAGAACAAGGACATTTTACTACAGCATCTGGCGTTTGTAAAGAGATTACTACCATGCCTAGGGTACGCAGTCAACGAACAGAAATCAAAACTAGTACCCTCTCAAGAGATAATATTCCTGGGTACAAGCTTAAATACAACTGCCCAGATGGCCTATCTCACGCCAGACAAAGGCAACTGACTACCTATTTTAAAACGTTGGCAATAAAGGCCGAGTTATCTGCAAGAAAAATTCTGCAGGCTTTGGGCTTCATGGCATCCTGTATTCTACTAATTCCATATGCAAGACTGCATATGAAGAAACTTCAATGTTACCTAAAAAGTGTTTGGACTCAACATTGCCACAGCCTGGAAGCAATAGTTACTCTCATTCCCTACCTGCAACAGGAGTTTCGATGGTGGGCAAAGGCCTGTCATCAGAACAAGGGAGAGCCATTCACTCTACCCCCAGCCACACAGACATTAACAACGGATTAATCGGATTATGCCCTGGGGAGCCCACATGGCAGGAAGATGTATTCAAGGCACATGGTCCACAAACCAAATGCATCTACATATCAATCAAAAAGAGATGCTAGCTGTTCAAAATGCCCTGACAGCCTTCAAGGACCTACTAAATCCGGGACAACTACTGATAAAGACAGACAATACCACGGTCATGTGGTATATAAACAAGCAGGGAGGCACTCATTCTTACCCCCTTTGCAGACTGGCCATGCCTTTGTGGGACACAGCATTGACTTTCCAAGTACATCTGCAGGCACAATTCCTGCCAGGAAAGATAAATACTCTGGCAGACGAACTAAGCAGAAACCTCATGGATCCCCACGAGTGGAAATTGGATCCACAAGTCTTCAGCATGGTAACAAGGAAATGGGGATGTCCGGACATAGATCTATTTGCCTCACCTCATAACTGCCAACTAAAGAGATTCTGCACAAGGACTTATCACAGACAAGCATGGAAAGTGGATGCCCTATCTTTCAACTGGAAAAACTTAACAGTATATTCCTTTTCACCTCTGCCTCTCCTCCCCAAGGTACTCCTAAAGGTCAGACAGGAGAAGCCAAAAATGATACTGATTGCCCCAGACTGGCCACGCCAGTACTGGTATCAAATCCTAAGGAACTTGTCTCAATGCCCAGCCTGGACCTTTCCTCAAGTGCCTCATCTACTGTCCCAGCAGAACAGTCAAATCCTGCACAGCCAACTCAAGACCTTAAATCTGGCAGCATGGCGGATAATGTAGTCAAACAAAACACACCTCTTACTAAAGCGGTGATGGATGTCACTTTGGAGGCCAGGAAGCCTAGTAATAAAAAATCCTATGCTGGAAAATGGAAGAGATTCTGTGCTTGGAACCAGGCACAAGGAATTGACACAGCTGTACCAAATATTCCTCAGATTTTGCAATACTTGACTGAGATGCTGGACAAAGGCCTATCCTTTTCATCTATAGAAATTCATGCCTTTGCCATTTCGGCTCATTACAATACAGAGCCAGCAATCTTTTTTCATCTGTTAAGGCAGTACCTCAGAGGCGCCAAAAATTTAAGGCCTCCAAGGAGATCACCAATACCTGCATGGGACTTCAATTATGTCTTAGAAAAACTCACCTTGCCTCCTTTTGAGTCAGCCTCTACAGCTGATATAAAGTTTTTATCTTGGAAAACAGCTCTGCTCCTAGCAATAACTTCTGCAAGATGAGTCTCAGAGCTACAGACACTCATGGCTGTGGAACCTTTTATCATTTTTTATCCAGACATTTATGCCTAAGGTAGTGTCCAGTGTGGCCCTTAACCAAACTATTCATCTGCCTACCTTTTATCCAAACCGACAGAATAAGGGGGAGAGAATTCTGCATTCTTTGGACATACACAGACAGCTATGCTTCTATTTGAACAGAACCAAAACTATCAGAAAGACAGAGCAATTACTAGTGGCATATGCTGCAGGATCACAAGGAAAGGCTATCTCAAAGCAGACTATTTCAAAGTAGTTTCTGCTATTCACAACATGGCAAGCCAGTACCTAAGGGCATTAGGCCACATTCAACCAAAGCAGCAGCCACTACAGCAGCCTTCCTCAGGGGAGTACCAACCAAAGATGTTTTAGAGGCTGCTACTTGGAGTTCGGTGCACACCTTCACAAAGCACCATCACTTACCACTCTACTCTAAATCCAGGGTAGGCTTTGCCACTGCAGTTCTGCAGGGTCTAATAGCCGCTCCTAATGCTATTTAGCTCCAGCCTCCCAACCTTAGTTTTGGGATTCAACCCAATTGTAATGACTGCAACAGTGAAACACGAAGAACATAGTACAGTTGTGTACACTTACCATAAATGTAGATGTTTGAGTGTATTCACTGTTGCAGTCCAGGTTACCCACCCGCAATCCCCCATTTATTTGCTGGATCTTATCTGTACTTCTCTATTCTATATGACGTATGTGGTGTATCTGCTTGTAGATGAAGACAAAATATTTACTTTGGTGCATGCATGTTTTATTGACATATTTTTAGCCTACCCTTTTGGGGGCACCTGACATCTGGGGCACGAAAAACTGAAGAAAATGGCGTCGGCTGCATCTTTTATACCCCTGGCGCACTGTCAGGGAAGAGGCAACAGCAACCGACTCCGGACCTAGACTTTGGAATTCAGGCCGACTGAGGGTAGCCTGCCAGCAGGATAACCCAATTGTAATGACTGCAACAGTGAATACACTCGAACATCTACATTTATGGTAAGTGCACACAACTGTACTTTTCTCATAATGTTTAAGGTGTCAGTGCCTGATGGTATGCTCCTGCCATTCGGTCATTTCTTCACCCCGGCATTAGGCAATGGATGACTAGAAGAAATAGAATCAAGCTTCTGCGAGTGCTGTGCCACAAACAAGGTTAAATCTCCGATGAATCTTTGTATATTCCCTGTTTCTGGCTCCATTTCATGAAATACCAACTGTGAACCACCAACTGCTTCCTCTGTTAACATTGCACTGCACAAAAACTCCAAACAAACTGAATGTGACGAAGACAAGAAAAACTGGTAATAAAATACTCTGTGCCAAGTACTGCTTGAAAGTAGTGAAGATGATCCACAAGTTCACAAGTTGTTAAACTGCTTTTTATTAGCAAAAAATAAGTAGAAACCAAGCACTTTCGTCCCATATATCCACAGGACTTAATTCAGAAAGTCAACAACAACGTTTTAAATTTAAACAGTCCACCAGTACAGGTCACGTGACAAATTATATTCCATTAGTAAGGAAAAAATAAATAAATAAAGCAACCCTTCTTAAAATAAATTAAAGGCACTAATAAAATAAGTGCTACATTATAATTTAAACTTATATTAGAGGTGTATTGTTGACGTGTTTTTAGTTAAAAATACAAAATGTATAAGATAAATAAACTTGATCACTATGCAGTTCTATCTATCCAGCACTTTTAATTTTAACAAACTATACAGCAATGCTCATTAAGAGCAAGATGTTTAAAGGCATTATAATACAATTGCCAGTACACTTCACTTCTAAAAGCAGAGACCATGGTCTACCTGTGCTGTTAGGTAAACTCTTTTCCAAGACAGTAAATTTAAAGTCATGACCAGGGTTTTGCAAGTGCGTTAATATTCTTGCCCTTTCTTATATCATAAATCCGTTGTTTTAAAGTGTGCTCATTTTTCCCAATATAGTAAGCATTACATGACTGTCATAAAGCCAAGTAAATCACCACTTTTGACAGGTATTCTTTGTATGGTGCCATCTATTATTTATGACATAATATTGCCCTACTTGAATAAATTTTCAATAATGAAAACAACAATTGTTCATTCCCTTGGTAGTAACATGATGAGGCCTCTTAAAGTTCCCTTTTGGTGCACTGTAATAGGTTTCTTACACAACCTTTTATTAATTTCATGATCACCAAAAACGGACCAATTCTTTTCCATAACCCATTTCACAAGTTCACTTTGCATATTAAAAGTAGTGATAAGAGAGCTACCAAAGATGTTACTGTTACCTTAAACTTGATTACTGTTGTTATTAGGGAGGCCATCTTATAGAATAGGGTAAAAGTGCCCATTTTTTTCTTTTAGCTATAACCTCCTGTTTAAGCTTTTTACCATTAATTTAGGGTAACCTCTTTGGTAAAACATGCTTTCCGTTGTTATTGCACTACACAAAAACTCCAAACTTAATGCAACCAAGACGCTGATAATAAAACACTCAACGCCAGTAGGATCATAGGAAGTTACTAGGCTATTGGTCCTGAGGCCCTTATAAGCCTAGCCCAGAATTTAGCCAAGTCAGCATCCAAAGCCCCTGTCCAGCAGGAACACGGGTGGAATCTCAGGGGTATATTTTCTGTTTTCCATCCAGTTTGCACTTGAAAAAGGACAATGTGGTACTCTGCTTGATGTGGAGAGGGAGTCTGTTCCACAGATGGGGGAGTCTCTGGAACACAAATCTGTCCCACCAGCAAGTTCTGTTGATTTCACATACCAGGGTGAGGTCAGGCGTGTTGGTTACTTGAGTGGAGTTTGACTTGTGGATATGCAGTAGTCCCATCAAGGCGGGGTCTGAGATTGCTTTGTATGCCTGACAGACATCACCTCTGAGTAGAGGGACAGGGCTTTTAGCCCATCTCTGTAGGGTAGGTAGATGTTTGAGGGCCCTGGATTCTTCTGGTGAGGAACCTCTGTGGTCTCTAGCTGCTGCATGTGTTTTGCAAGGTACATGCCGCAGGGGGTATTGTACTCAATAATTGGCCTTATAAAGGAAGACTACAGCTACATCTCGTCTCTGGATGAGGTACCCTTACTTATGAGGTGTGCCATGTAGAAAGCTTTCCATACAATGGAAGCAACATGGTGGTTAAAAGTCAGGTTGCTATCAACCTGGGTGCACAAATCCCTTGTGACTGATTGTGTGTTTAGGGAATTATTATTAATGTAATAATATGTGGAGACATCACTCTCCCTAAAGCTCATTCAGCCTGAGGCCATGTTTCTGGCACCAATCATTTGTTTGGGTGAGACCCTCTTGGAAGATGTCCACATCACTTGGGGAATTGATGGCCACGTCCAGCTTGCAGACTTGGTCAGCCATAGCCCAATGTTTTGGCCTGCACCTCAGAGAAGTTTATCCTGAATAACAGAGGCCCTAAGACCAATCCCTGGGGTACGCCACTCATTACGGGTCTGCTGCTTGAGGTGGCTTTCCCTATTTTGATTAGGTGGATTCTATCAGTGAGCCATTTTGCTACCCATCTGATAACATATGGATTGATACCTTTTTGAGAGAGTTTGTCTACTATGCTCAAGTGAGGAATAGTGTCAAAGGCCTTGGCCAGGTCAAGGTAGGCAGTCTCCACCATCTTCCCTTCATCCATGGCTTTGGTAACTGTCAAAGTCAACCAGATTTAACAGACATGACCTCCCCTTGACAAAGCCAAACTGTGTTGGGTTGAGTGTTTGGAGGTTGTCAATGTCCCTGTTAATGAGGTCCATGATAATCCACTTCATAGCCTTGCAGATCAGGCTAGTTAGGCTGATGGGTCTGTAATTTCCGAGATTGGTGGATGCTCCACCTTTGTGCAGAGGGATGACGGTGGCTGTCCTCCACTCAGCCGGGATAAAGCCGGTACTCAGGCTTTGGTTGAATAGGGTGCCTAATGGTGCTGCAAGTTCATAGGTTCATAGGTTGGTATGGAGCTATCTGCCCGAAGGCATATATTAGCCCAGCCATGTTGTGCGGTATTCACCGCCCCTTTAGTAGTTCCCTAGACCCTTGTACTAGCAGCTAGTACCCTTGGCCCCTATCTAGTAGTGCTGTTGGTGTGATCCCCGGTGTGAACTTTCTGTTGCCCATCCACTCATCAAGGTTCCTCTTGAAGAGTGATAGTGAGGGGCTCTGTCTTATGTAGATCGGGACCCTGTTCCATAGTAAGGGAAGTCTCTGCGAAGGGAATCTATCCCTCCAGCATGTTCTATTCATTGTTGTGTTGAGGTTTATATCGCTAGAGCGTGTAGCTTGAGTAGATTTGGTTTTGCTAAGATGGAGCATGTTCAACAATTCTGGGTTGGACATGGCTCTGTACGTTAGACAGAGATCGCCTCTGAGAAAGCGGTATGCAACAGAGAACAGTCTTAGCTTTTTCAATCGTGCTGCATAGGGCAACTGTTTGAGGCCAGTAATCCTCTTGGTTAGGTACCTCCGTGGTCTCTCCAGCTGCTGGAGATGTCTAGCCAGGTACATTCCAGTTGGTGCACTGTACTCAATAATGGGTCTGATGAGGGAAGAGTAGAGGGGCACCATTACATCCTTAGATCTTGATGCGAACCCTTTCATGATCAGATGGGTCACATAGAAGGATTTTCTAACCACTTTGGCAACATGGTTATCAAAGGAAAGCTGGCTATCTACTTGGGTCCCTATATCCCTTATTTCTTCTTCAGATTTCAGGGGATTACCTCCTATGTTGTAGTTTGCGGGTACTCTGTTTTTTCCAAAGGGGATTACTACGCATTTTTTTGCCCTTAGCTTGAGACCACGGCTTTGACACCATGCATCAGTCTCATTTAGGCCCTTCTGGAGGATCTCCATGTCAGCCAGAGACTCTATTATAGCACACAGTTTGCAGTCGTCCGCACACTTAGTCAGCCACAGCCCTTCCATGCTTGCCTGTACTTTTGAGAAGTATATGCCAAACAGGAGGGGCCCCAGGACAGAGCCCTGAGGCACACCACTCGTTACTGGTCTGGATTCGGACATAGATCCCGCTACTCTTACTTTATGGGATCTATCTGAGAGCCAGTTTGCGATCCATCTTGTGACATAAGGGTTTATGCCCAGGCTGGTGAGCTTATCAATAATACCCGAATGGGGAATGGTGTCAAATGCTTTAGCAAGGTCAAGGTAAGCAGGGCTGTACCTCCATTCCCTTATGTATAGCCTGAGTAACTGTCTCAAAGAAATCCACCAGGTTCAGGAGGCATGATCTGCCCTTGACGAAGCCGAACTGTGTGGGGTCCAGCGACTGGAGGTTCCCAATCTCTCCATTTATGAGTTCCATAATGATTCGCTCCATAGCCTTACAGATCAGACTGGTCAGGCTTATTGGTCGGTAGTTCCCAGGGTCAGTTGTGGCCCCACCCTTGTGTAACGGGACCACCATTGCCGTGCGCCATTCTCTGGGCACATATCCTGTGGAGAGGCTGAGACTGAACAGGGTATTACGATGCGGGGTTAATTCCTTTTGCAGCTCGTGTATGATACAGCCTGGGACACCATCTGGTCCCATGGAGGCAGTGTTTTTAGCTTTAGATAGAGCCTCGTTAACCAACCTATCAGTAATAATTGGACTTGCGCAATCCCCTGGAATGGTAATAGGCCCTGTAGGTGTAGGGGGGGGGAGAAATTGTCACTGGACCTGTCAGCCAAGATGTTGGCAATGTCAGAAGGGTCAGTGTATTTTGTTCCATTTTGCACTAGCTCAGAACAGACCTGAGTGTTGTCATTTAGGTTTTTGACGTAGCCATAGAAGGCCTTATGGTTATCCTTGGCAACTTTCTTTTCAAAATTAGCTTTAGTTGACTTGATGAGGGCCCTCAATTTCTTACTAATGCTGATTAGGGATGATTTTTCTACTTGAGATTTGGCCTTTTTTTGTACAAGTCTCCTCCTTTTAGTGTAAAGTTTGCTTATGGCCGGGGTCCATCAGACTGGTTTCTTCTTGCTTGAGGAAGGAGTCTTGGTTTTATTTGGGATAGCACGGTCCATGCAATCCTGAAGATGCATATAGAGTGCCTCGGTGTAGGATTCCGCATTCTGGATATCATTATCCTTCTGCAAGGGAATAGTGAAGCTTTCCACTTCGGATGCAAGTAGTTTGAAGTTTGCTTTGGAAAGGATTTTGACTATGTTTTTTTTGACTGGAGGAGGTGGAGGGGTGAGGATGTCCAGGGTTATCAGTTTGTGGTCGGATCTGACCAAGGAAGGAGTGATAACGGGTGTGGTACAGTGGGCGCCCATATTTGTGATGATTAAATCCAATATGTTGTCCCCTCTAGTGGGGGAACATACTAGTTGTTCAAGGGCATTTGAATTTATAAATTCTATGAATCGCTGAGCATAGGAGTTGAAACATTAGTAGTTCGCCCAGTTTATACCAGGGTAGTTGAAATCACCCAAGATTATGGTGTTGGGTAGGACCTTTATATTTTCCAATGTCTCAAGGAATGCAGAGTGAGCATCTTGGGACATGGTGGGCGATCTATAACCGGCTACGACTTGAAATGTGGTTTTGCCTGCTGATAGTTGCGCATGGATGATCTCTGGGGCATCATGCTACGCTACTAACCTGGAGATATGGGTATCCTTGATGAATATGGATACACCTCCGCCCTTTGTACTGCAGTCCGGTAACTGAGGCCGGAAGGTATGATATGAATTGTAACCTGGCAGTGCTGGGGTGCTGTCTTGAGTCTTGAACCAGGTTTCCGTCACTGCACAAACATTGATTTTCTCCATGCTGTGGAGAGCCTCAAGTGTGTGCATTTTGAGGTTGAGACTTCTGGCGTTGAGTAGCATTACCCTTAGTTTTTGGTTACCTGTGCTGGTTATGGTGGTTGGTTTGTCCTTTGAGCCTTGCCTAAAAAAGGCACTATGGGGACGGCAAGAGCCTTGGCCAGTGTTCGAAAACCTAGGTATGACAGGTGCAACCAATCTCTGGCAAAACAGCGAGGCTTTTCTATCATGTCATCTCAGGCAGACAGACACTGGATCCCCTTAGAATGATACCAGAAGCTTAGCCAATTGTTGAAATTGATCATTTTGTCTTTGTACTGTGGTATCATTCTAGGTGAAGGTAGTATGCTACTCAAGGTCAGGGTCATACCAGCTTGGGCTACATGATTAGAGAGCTCCTCACTGTCTCTTTTCATGTTGTCCAGGGAGGTATGTCTTAGATCATTCACACCAACATGTACAATGACAGAGTCATACTTGTATTTGTTCTGGAGTGACCTAAGTGCTTGTGTTATGTGGCGGATCCGAGCACCCGACAGGCAGCTGACAGTAACCTTCTCCTTGTTCAGCCTGGTGAGTGGAACATCCGTGTGCCTTACTACAGAGTCTCCTATTACTAGCGTGTTAGGTATGGTGTTTTGCCTTAAGGGCTGTTGTGAGGCAGACTGCTGAGGTGCGTTTTCTGGCTTGTGTTTGGGGGTGCAGGTTGCTTGCTTGTCTGCTTTGGAGGGCACTGTTTCTTTTTCAGATTGGTACCTAGTGCCTCCGAATATGTTTTTGTGTATTTATGTGTATGTTTTGCCGGTGCTTGTTTTGTAGATTCATGTGTAACAGGTGGTGTGATGCAAGTGTGTCCCTTATCCTCTTGACTGTCTGTTACAGTCATGGGTTGAGAGCGCTTAGCTTCCAGTCTGGCTGTGTATTTGCATCTCTCAAGTGTTTGTGTCTAGAGGTAAGAGGAGAGGGTTGTCTGTATACATGAGGTAGTTGTGACATTGCCTCAGGATGCCCAATTCCACCAGATGAACTGGAGAGTACATCTGAAGCTGACCTCTGGACATGCTTTGAAGAGTAAATTGAACTTAAGTCCTGTGGACAATCGTGGGTCTTTTGCTATATTATAATAGTGCTGTCTAGGAAATTTGGAGAATAATAGCGCTGTCTAGGAGATTAGGTCAAGTGCTGATTTCTGTTTTGCAAGTGCTGCAATAAGAGCAGCTGATCTGAAGCACTTGAGTTGAGGCTTGCCTAGTTCTAAGGGAAAATTTACAGCGCAGACTTTGTGGGGCCGGGAATAGTATACCCCAACTAACTGGCGCTGCCCAAAGCTGCTCTGTGCGCAAGACCGCGCAAAGAGAGTTGCAGGGTTTTTCCTCTAGATAAGCGAGGAAAGTGAGTACAAGAGCTGTTTTTCTCTAAGCAAGTGAGAAAAGTAAGTACAAAAACTGTTTTCCTCTAGGTAATGAGGAAAATAGAGTGCTATAGTAATTAGTAGCTTATTTAGTGCTTACAAGTTCTGAACAAGTGCTGAGCATGAACAAGCAAACTTAAGTGCTAAAACTAAGAATCTGTATCTGCACTAGATGAGTTACAGGACAGAAACACGTGCAAATACAGGCTTTCAAATCAGAAAGTTGAGAGAGATGGAAGAGATTGTCCAAACGGCCAGTAACTACAAATTCTGGGCCAGAACCACTACTTATGTGGTAGACAGGTTACCTAGTGCTTACCACTCCCACTGATAAACTAGAAGGCTTCCCTCCAACACAGAAAGGCTTGGGGGACTCAGAAGCTTGTATACAGTCCTGGATACAGCAAATCTGTATCTGGAACACTAGTTACAGGAAAGGTAGGAAATAGGCTTACAGTTTTTTTTTTTTTTTTTTACAGAAAAGTAGCAAAACAGTAGTAAAAAACAATTCACATGCAGTGCAAGCTAGCACACTTGAGTATGCAGCAATATTAGACCAAACAGTTTAAAAAATGCAATTAAATTAAAAAGGACTAAAAGCAAGTGCAGGAAGAGTTTATTAGGTAGAATGTGGTAAAGAGATGGGACGGGGGGAGTGTCCCAGATCAAATCTACAGTGGGGCAGGCAACTGCAAAAGCCACCAAATTTAAACTACAAGCCAAAAAAAAGGGAGTGTGGGTGGAACAAAACGGTTTCAACAGAGATCTAAGCAACAACTAACAGTACAAACTTTAAAACCAAAAAAATATTCTCAGCTCTGTATATTTGCCGATCAGTCTCTCAGAACAGTGAGACAACAGTTTCAACACAGATCTAAGCAACAATTAAACTCTATAACCAAAAAAATATGTACTCAGCTCTGTATAATTGCAGATAATATGTAAGGCAGTCTCTCAGAACACAGGTTCCAGCAATTCATGCCCGAGTCCATGTTGTCTGCAGTCTGGGATGTTATTGTGTCCCATGGAAGCTGTATTTTTTGTGTTTTAGAGGACAATGACGACCTGTTCTATAGAGATAAGGGGAGGGGGACAGGTACTGGGGATGTCCTGATTTACTAATGGGGGGACAGAGGGGTGTAGTTTTCATTGAATTTGTCAGACAGTAGGTTAGATATATCTACAGCCTTTGTATATGTGGTGTCCTTGACCACCAGTTCTGAACAGATTTGGGTGCTTCCTTTGAGATTGTGGACATATGTGAAGAAGGGCTTGTGATTGTCTCTAGTAGATGTGGCCAATTTGGACTCTAATTTAACTAGTGCTCTTATTTGATTGTTCAGACTAAGGAGAGATTGCTTCCCATTGGGCACCTGCTCTTCCTTGGTCCTGGACAGCAATTTTTTTCTTTTGCTGTATAGTTTATTTATTGCAGATATCCACCAGACAGGTTTACTCTTCGTTGTAGAGGATGATTTTGTCCTGTCGGGTGTTCTGGATTCCATGCATCTCTATAAGTGCTTGTATAGTACTTAGATTTGGACATTGGTGTCAGTTCCAGCAGAGGGGGAGGGGGCTGTGAAGCTGTTTATACCATCCCTCAGGAGGTTGTAATCAGCTTTGGAGAAGTTTTTTTGTTTGACGCTAGCCAGAGGGGAGTCTGGGGAGATGCTGACTTCGAAAGTAACCACTTTATGGTCAGGTCTTACCAGGGAGGATGATACTGTATGGGGTGCTGCAGTGGTTCTCATGCTGGTTAATACCAAGTCCAAGATATTAGTACCTGTTGTGGGGATATTGAATAGCTGCTCCAAGGCATTTGCATTGATAAAATCAAGGAATCTCTGAACATTTGCGTACTGGCATGAGTAAGTTTTCTAATTTGTGTTTGGGTAATTAAAGTTGCCCAGGATCAGGGTAAAGGGTTGAGTCCTGATAGATTCAAAGAGGTCACGATAGGTGGAGTAGGCATCCTGAGTCAAATTTGGGGGCCTGTAGCTAGCTGTGATTTGAATAGGGGTCTTGTCAATGGTTAACTGCACCTGGAGTGTCTCCTGTGCAACATACTGTTTGACCAGCCTGTAGGTGTGTGTGTCTTTAATATACACTGAATCTCTACCTCCTTTGGCTTTGCTCCCCACAGTTTGGGGTCAGAATGTATGATAGGATGAGTAACCAGGTAAGGCTGGGGTGCTCTCCGCAGCTTTGAATCAGGTTTCTGTGACTGCACAAATGTCAGCATCTTCCAGGGTTAAGAATGCTTGCAATGATTGCAGTTTCATGTTGATACTCCTAGCGTTTAGCAGCATGACCTTTAATTTGCATTTTGTTGAAATTATGTTGGTTTTATTGACCTCAGGACTCTTCTTAAAAAGGCACTATGGGGGAGGCAAGGCCCTTTGCCAGAAGCCCAAAGCCCAAGTGAGACAGATGCAGACTGTCTCTAGCAAAGCATCGTGGCCAGTCGATCATATCTTCCCAGGCTGTCAGGTACTGGATCCCCCTGGAATTACACCAGAAACTAAGCAATTTGTTAAAGTAAATCATTTTCTGTATGTATTGAGGCATTATTCTTGGTGACAGTAGAATGCTGCTTAAGGCTAGGGACATACCTGCCTGGGGCACACATTCAGTGAGCTTTGTCATGTCTCTTCATATAGTCCAGGGAGGTACGTCTCCCGTCATTCACCCCAACATGGACTATGACAGAGTCGTAACAGTACCTGTTGTTGAGAAGCTTGAGTGCATGTGTGATGTGGTGGATTCTGGCACCTGACAGACAACTAACCATGACTTTTTCCTTATCCAGCCTGGTGAGAGGCACATCTTTGTGTCTCACAATGGAGTCTCCTATGACTAATATGTTGGATTTATGGTTAGACCTTTGTGGTTGCAAGACACAGGTGTGTGGACTATGTGTAGTATGTGGTGTGGAGGATTGTGTAGTTTGCGTGTGTTTTTGCCTCTGAAGTCTCCTTTCTTTGGGTATGTTTTTGTTGAGAACCTCCACATATGCTGGTATGTGTTCTGTAGTTGAGGGTGGTGTTTGAGGTGTAGTGATTGTGTTGATAACCTTCTGAGTGTCAGATATAGTGGCTTATGAGGGATGGTTGATACTGTACATGAGGCAGTTGCTACACTGTCTCAGGATGCCCATATCAACCAGGCTGGCAGGAGAAACCGTAGGAAATTGTCCATCCATATTTTGTCAGAATCTAAGGGAGAGAGGCCAGGGAAAGCTAAGGGGTAGGCCTAAAGCCCAAGTGCTTAGACCAAAACTAAGGGGCTTAGAATGACACAATTTAAATAGGCAGTAATAAATGCAGCAGAAAAGATGTAATTGAACACTTTAGAGAACAAGTAGCTGAAAAAGCAAGGTGAAGTTACAGAGTAGGAGGAGGAAGCACAAATAATGTAAAAGCAGCTGAATTGTTTTTAATGGGAAGGAAGAAAGGAGGAACAGATGGTAATTCAAGGTAAAGAAACTATGGGGGTTGGCCTTCCCAAATGTTCTTTCTGTAGTAAGTAGAAGGAGCTAATGAGACTGCACTTGGAGTATCACACATCAAATTTACAGTAGGGGCGGGCAACTGCAAAGCCACCAAGTTTAAGAACAAGACAACAGTAGGGAGAGAGGGTGGGTAGGGAACTGTGCTGCAGCTACCAGGGTTACCTATTAGAAAATCTAAGTTACGGAACTTCGAATACCATATGATCAAAGTTCCGTAACTTCGAAATTAAAACAAAAAGAAAAAACAGACAGCGTACCCTGACGGGTTAAAGCAGAGGGGGAAGCCCCCCTGAACCCCCCCCCACACCCCCGCTACTTAAATATACCAACTCAGAGATCACATTTTAATGCACTACGGTGTGGAAAGGGAAGATTTCCCTTTCCTACACTGTAGCGCAATCTCGGAGTTGGTATATTTAAGTAGTGAGGGTTGTGGAGGTTGCAGGGGGGCTTGCCCCCCCCCCCACCTACAACCTTTACTTTTTCTTTTTTTTTTTTATGTTCCTTTTGAACATTTCGAATTTTCAGTTGTTCGATCATTAAAGGTCAACCCGTACTGATTCGAACAATTGAAAATTTGATGTTCCAATAGGAACCCAGCTACTAGCTACACTATTTTAGGCAGAAAACACTACAGAAATGTTTATCCCAGCAGGAAAACTGCAGTGAGACAGTAAATGAAAGTTGTAAACAGATAAAGGAGCAAGGGGACTCTAGAGAATGCTTTTAAGTGCAAACAAATTAGTTATATGATACACTCCTTGGCAAAAAAAAGAACAAATAGATGCTTAAAAGGAGAACATTTGCAGTTAATACCTTTCACACAGTGAAACAACTTAAAAAAGCTTTACAAAAAGTGAGGCAGCAACAAAAGTGATTTAAAAGGCCCAGTAAGGCAGTAGATCAGTGCAGATTAGTTTATAGCAATAAAATACAGTACAAAATAGGCAGCAGACAATAAAAAGTGCAATAAAAAGTAGGCAGCAGACAAAAAGTGCAATAAATTGTAAGAATAAGCAATGACTAGTAAAAAAAAAAAAAAATAAGCAAGAAAACAGGATACTTTGACCAGTTGAAAGTAGTGAAGATGATCCACAAGTCGTTAAACTACTTTTTATTAGCCAAAAATAAATAAAAACCAAGCGCTTTCATTCCATGTATACACAGGACTTCTTCAGAAAATCACCAGCAGCAATCTTTTCAATTTAAATAGTCTACCAATACAGGTCACATGCCATATTAGATCCCATTAGTAAAAAGAAAAAAAAAACTGCATAAAGCGACCTTTCTTAAAATAAATAAAAAACACTAATGAAATACTTTACTTCTCTACACTAGTGCGCATCCCAGGGACCAGAAGAGAGCTATTGTCAAAGGCCAATTTGTTATGGCTGCTCGAGTGGTGACTAGGGAAACTGACTTTTTGGATGAGTGACATTTTATGCAAGGCATGTTTTATCAAAGAAATTACCCTAAATTAATGGTAAAAAAGCTTAAACGAGCTTGTATCTAAAAGAAAGCAAATGGGCACTTTTACCCTATTCTATCAGATGGGCTCCCTAATAACAATAGTAATCAAGTTTTATGTAATAGTAGCAACATCTTTGGTAGCTCTGTTATTACTACTTTTAATATGCAAAGTGAACTGGTGAGATGGTTTTGGAAAAGAACTGGGAAATTTTTACTGCTGCTGATGATGAAATTAATACAAGGTTGGGTAAGAGACCTATTACAGTGTACCAAAAGGGAACTTGTTTGAAAATTTTGTTTGCAACGCCTCATCATTTTACTGTTGTCGCTACCAACGGCATGAACAAGTTTGTGTTTTGTCATCATTGTAAATTTATTCAGGTAGGGCAAGATTGTGATAAATAATAGAAGACACCATAATAAAGAATAACTTTTAACTGTTTGTTAAAAGGTGTGATTTACTTGGCTTTATGACAGGCATGTAATGCTTACTATATTGGGAAAACTGAGTGCAGTTTAAAACAACGGATTTACGAGGATGTTTACGATATAAGAAAAGGCAAGAATTCTAATGCACTTGCAAAACATATAATGGATAGAGGTGCTTTTACAAGTAAGGGAATTTTATTGATAATTGCATTATAATGCCTTTAAACGTCCTGGTCTTAATGAACATTGCTCTGTAGTTAAAATTAAAATTGCTGGATAGATATAAATGCATAGTGATTTATTTTATCTTGGGCATTTTGTATTTTTAACATAAACACGTGTTATCAATATATTTCTAATATACGTTTAAATTAAAAGTTTTATATGTAGCACTTTATTAGTACTTTTTATTTATTTTAAGAAGGGTTGCTTTAATTAGTTGTTTTACTAATGCGATCTAATTTGTCGTATGACCTGTATTGGCGGACTATTTAAATTGAAAAGATTGTTGTTGGGAATTTTCTGAAGAAATCCTCTGGGTATACAAGACAAAAGCACTTGGTTTAATTTATTTTTGGTTAATAAAAAGCAGTGTGTGTTTTATTACTTGTTTTTGTTGTCATTGCATTCTCTGAATGTTGTTTTTGCTGACGTCTAGATGGTGCACTTACTAGCCAGTTACTGAAATGTACCCCAGAATACGAGTTTACTGGATTTCTCTTCTGCGTTTCTGTTTTCACACTGGGAGAACTGAAATTAAGCTGTTACTCAATGAGCAGCCATCTTGGAAGCCTGGATGATTCTGTCTTGATATCTTTTAGACACTTTGTCCCATGAGTCTATGCAGTAGGTATTAAAGGAGGCAAGAAAACTTGCAACTAGTAAATCTTATATTCACAAGTGGTAGAGGATTTGTAGGTGTTGCCACAAGTGGTAGAGGATTTGTAGGTGTTGCCTAACAGATATCAGAGGGACCAGTATAGTGTCTACCCTCTGGTTTTTAAATATTTGTGTGAACTACTCAGTGATGGTGTATTTTATGCATCTGTCAAGGTGAATCCTGCAGCCATCTCAGTTTGTCCAAAGATCATCCTCTTTAGTCTTTTTGTGGTTGAATAGTTTATGAAAGGAGTGTTGCATTTCAGACCTTCTTGAAAGCAAATCCCATGTCTTCATCCTTAAGATCTCAACTTTGTTTTTGATTAATTGACCAAAACTCCTTTTTAGCCTGTCTTTCAAGCTGATTTGAGGTTCATTACTTTCAAAACTGTTTGACTTATTGTTCTGATATCTGCAAGGCGATTTTCTAAGCTGCATGTTTTCATGGTGGGCCAAACACATCTGATTTTCCACAAGGACAAATCCATCTTTCATGCTAAAAGTTGTTTTTGAATTTAGCATCAAGACATCAAGCTCTGTGTTCTTTCCAGAACCTAAAAACATGGGGGAGAAGATTCTGCATATTTTGTATCGTTTTAATATGCATTTCTCATTCATTTGCATGTAATATTCTCCCCTCCGGTAATATACTGCTTCAGCTCTACTTTTATCTTTCCATCCTACAGCTGCAACTGAATACATTGTATACATGTGTCCTTAATTACGTAATGAAGCTGATTCTTTTTATATTGTAGCTTTTATGCTGCAAAATTGTTTTTAGCTCAGTGCCTTATATTACAACCATTAACACTGGAAACTGAAACCTCCCATCATAAATGTCTACATTTCCTTCCCACATAAATAATGCTCTATTTATCCCAAGTGCAAAATGTTAATGCTTTTATACACGTGTAATTCATTTAACAACTAATTTAGCAGTGCCTTTGTTGATGAACAGATGTACTTGCATTTTCATGGCTATACCAGTCTTTTTCCGGGCCATAGTAATCCACAAATCCAACAAACCACAACAGGAACCGAGTGGAGATAATGCTGTAATAAACTAGCAAGTGCTTTTGTGTTACAAACACCTTTTTCACAAGTTGTATAAACATTACTGAAACAGCTAAATATATAAACTTAGTGAAAAATCACACAATTAAACTACTGAAATGTTTTTATTAATTAACTTCTTCATAATCACTTTATGATTAAAGCTATAATGTTCAGCTAAACCAGGTGTAGAAGCAGCATTTAGTTTTGTAATCCAGTCATATTCACAGCCTTCAGTAATATTTTGAATGTTCCCCCCTTAGGACTTTTATTGGAATGACATAAATTTAAAGCGGTGTGTAGATACTGCGACGTCAACATGTTTTAATAAAGCATTGTCTGAACTTTGTTTCCATTAATCAAGCATATGTTCATATATATTTGTGTATACACACACACACACACACACACATTCTTTGAATTGTCTCTTGCCAACACAGACCATTCCACATTAATTGCATAAAGCAGCATAAACTAAATGTTTAGTGTTGCAGTTAATAAAGGCTGAGGCATGGTAGCATTTTTTTTTCATGACTGTATGTCTAAACACACTTTTCTTTAATTTGTATTTGTAGTAATTAAAATCATTACACAGAATTGCCCCTTTTCTATCAGATTTAGGCATAATGTTTATATAATTGTTGTCCCAAATTTGATATATTCTTAAAAGCAAAGAGTTGTGCATCTTGTGCTCCTACCATAATTATTAGTTAACAAAATTTGCCAGTTATTTCTAATAGCTTTACAAACTATATTAACATTTGTAGCATATGTAAGTGGAAAAAAAAACTTATTACTCAGTGTCATCATAGTCAACTACATTCTTTTCAACATTCAAAGAACAACTAATGGAATGGCTGGGAAGTCTAAAGTATAGGTTTGCTGGACGACTACTAGTATTTTTAAACTCATCAGTAACTTCAGTGAATTCAGAGTCACAGTAACCTCTATGGATAAAAGTCCTCTTTCAAAACATGAAGCTCGGTATGTATACTCTCATCGTTGGTAGTTAAATGAGAAGTTCTTTACATTTAACCTTTTATAGTGTTAGGGTAGACTGTTTGGATGCATACTGTACCTAGAAAGAAGTGTATTCTTAGAGTCCTTGCTAAAAATTGCAGTTTCTATAACTCCCAAATTATCTCTAGTAATACTAACATCCAGAAAGTAAGTAGTATGAGAGGAGGATGAATAGGAAAATTTTAAGTCGTCTCTACTACTATGCAAATATCGTACAAAGTGGGATACCAGTACATCATCTCATTTCCATATTAAAAAAGATGTCATAAACAAATCTGCAATAGCATTCAGTCATACTAGCATGTTCATAGCATGTTAACACTGATTTACTCATTTAGCTAGAACCATGTTGGCATAAGAATCAGTACTTGTAAAAATATGTAAGAATGAAAAGAATTGGCACATGCAGTCCCAATTACAACACCATTAGTGTGAAGAAAGCACTCATTCTTATAAATCATGACATGGTTCTCTGACATCAACTTTAATAACAAAATGTACTAGGTTAATATGAGACATAAAACTACATATGTTCTCTGTACCATATAGATTTGGTTTGACTGTAAACAGTGATTTAATGGTTTTGCTGACCATTGCGACTGAAATAGGGATAATACGTATTCTTTCCCTGATGGATGAGAACTGATTGCCTGGATGATGTTATGTGATCCTATCTCGCCTACATTCTGTACTGATGGGCTCGGAGCCGATCCTCTGCTCCGACTCGGCACGCTATGCTATAGAGCGAAGCCTCTTATTGGCTGAGCTATTCTCTATCCCAGGATGCACCACCACTAATCCCCCAGATCTCGTTTGCCACTTACAAGCTAGGACGTGGTCTCAAACTTGGCTGAGCTAAGTGCTGTTTTTTCTTAAAGTTTTCCTGTCAGGAAATTCTTTATTCTTTACCCAAAAGCTGCTTTAAGAGCTATCGTTGTGTATCAGTGTGTTTTTGGTAAAATTTTGTGGTAAATTTTGTGTGATTGATTAGGGAAAGGTTTCCGTTTAAGTTAGAGGGGCCTTCCCCTATTCTTTAGCGAGTTTTCTTATTTTTAGAGAGGTCAAGTACCTGTTTAAGTTAGAGGGTTCTTGGCCCTCCTTTTTGGTGTTTGTTGTACTTGTATTGTACTTGTTAATTTTGGCCTTTCATTTAAAAAAAAAAAAAAAAAAAAAAAGGTTTTATTGTTGTTAAAATCTTTCTTTAGTGACATACAGGCATTATGTCCAAAGAGCATAGACCCTCAGGATTCAAGAAATGCACGAGGTGCAATTATAAAATGTCCATCACCAATGATCACTCCTCGTGCGTGTACTGTTTAGGCGCCAAACACCTACAGGAGTCTTGCAACGTGTGTCACGCTTTTTCCTCTAGGGTCCTCCAAGAGAGGAAGAATAAATTAATCTTGAAAGGGCTTATCAAACCCTCCTTCGAGGAGGCCTTATCTTCCTCTTCCTCTCCAGCTAAGAAAAAGAAAGCGTCGGCTCTGACCAGCCCATCGGAACCGACTACTAAGAAATCTAGGCAGGCTTCTCCATCGGCTCCACGGACTTCGGAGCCGAGGGCGGAACGGTCTGCCTCGATGCCTCCAGTCTTGACTCCTCTGGTTTCGGAGCCGATGGCTGGGGCTTCGAGAGGCGGGTCACCTTCATCGGCTCCACTGATTTTGGAGCCGATGAGGGTTGCCGGCTCAGACTCTTCCCCTTCGGCGCCGAAGCCCTCCTCGGCACCGAGGGAAATTGTTTTGGAATCTCCCTCGGCACCGATACTGGTCGAGTCTATTCGGAGCCGGTCCCCCAGTCCTTCGGAGCCGATGGAGAAGTCGGTTCGGACCCGGTCGGTTTCCTCCCGATCTTCCAAGATGTCGGATTCGGACATCGACAGGGTGCTCCTAAGACTGTTTCAGTCTCCTGTATTCCAGAAATTAGTTTAGTCTCCAGCCCATTCGGCTTCGGAGCTGATGGCCCACCCTGTAGTTCTGGTTCCTCCTCCAACAGCCTCGGCACCGTTGGAGCCGGTGCTGGTGGAGCCGATGGAGGTTTTCGGGTCGGCCCCAACCCTTACTCCAACCCCGGCTCTCGAGTCGGAGTTCGGTACACGGACCTCCTCCGTCGGCCCCGGGGGGGACGCTTTGGGACCGATGTTTTCGGTTCCGAGCCTTCCTCTCGGTGCGTCGGCTGCGGGGGTGCCATCTACTGTTGTGGCCATGGGGGTTGGACCTTCCCAGGATTCTGGCGGTCCGGCCTTTAGGGCCATGAGGAGTGCGTTGGCTAAATCTTCTTTGGCTACCTCCACGGTCTCACCAGCACCTTCCCTACATACGGAGACTGGGTCTTTGGTAGTCCCCCTGTCCGTAGACAGCAGAGCCCCGGGGCTTGAGGTCACCCCCAGTGGGGATTCCCCCCCCCCTGGAGGTCCCTCTGAACCCCCAAGGAAAAGACCGTGCAAGAGGAAGCACATCGACTCCCCCGATGAGTCTCTCACGTAGGACACCGATCTTGATGATGCAGAGGGGTCCTCTAAGTCGTCCTTAGATGATGTCTCCTTTGCAGACATCTTGGAAGCCCTCAAACAACGAGGCGGCTGGCATTCCAAACCCCCTTCTGCTGACGAGTCGGTGTTCCTCAAGGCCTTCGGGGCTCAGCCCTCCGCCTCCTGGGTGTCTCCGCCCTTCGACGAGCTCCTAGATTTGATCTGTCGAAGGGCGTGGGAACATCCAGACTCTGTGGAACCGGTGCCTGCTCGCCCAAATAAGTTCTTATCCGCACCCCCAGAGAAGGAGTTTTTGACCAAAGGTGTGGCTGTAGATGCCTTGGTGGTGGCATCTGCTACCCAACAAGATGTAGCAGAGGCTTCAACGTCCGTCCATCCTCCTAATAAGGAGTCTAGGAGCATGGATCGGTACGGGAAGCGCACCCTTAGTTCAGCGGCCTTTACCTTAAGGTCCCTGAACTATTTAACGCACTTCACTAGATTTCAGAGGGATCTGATCAAGGAGCTTTCAGATACCCTCTTGGGTAACCTACCTGAGCAGCTGGCCCAGACGGTTGGCTCTCAGTTGGCTACGCTGTCATCCATATCAAACTCGTCCATGAGGCTCATTTCATATGCGGCCGAGGGGGCGAGTAGAGCGGCGGGTACGGGTGTTGCTCTACGGAGGCAAGCCTGGCTCCGCCTGTGTCATTTTGCAGAAGCCTTTAAGTCTTCCTTTGCCGACGCTCCTTTTGATGGGTCCTCTTTGTTTGGACCCAAGGTAAAGGACACATTGACCCGCTGCGAGCAAGAAGGTAAGACTTTGACTGCCGTAGGGGCACGATTTTCCACTCCCTTTCGGCCTTATCCCAAGGCTAAAAGAGGATGTGGTTCCGTAAATCCCAGAAGTCTTATCCCTCGCAGCAGGACGATCCCCCTTCTAGAGGCAGAGGAGGGGGAAATTTTTCTGGAAGACGCCGTCCCAGAGGCGGCAGAGGTCCCCGCAACACTGGAGACCGCGAGTCCTTTCGTGGCTCTTCAGCCTTCCACAATCCCTGAAGGATTGCCCGACTGTGCAGCTCCGGAGCCAGTCGCGGTCGTTCGAGGCACCTAAAAGCCTGGGAAGGTATCACTCAGGACCGATGGGTGCTTCGAATCATCGCCGGAGGTTACGCCATCCCCTTTTCTCACTCCCCACCTCCGTCCAAGAAAATCCCGGACCCGCCACCCAGTCAATGGGAAATTGCAGCCTTAGAAGTCTCAAAGCTGCTTCAAAAAGGAGTCATCCAACCGGTCCCCGCAGACCAGATCGGATTAGGGACTTAGTCAAGATTCTTTTTGGTGCCAAAAAAGACCGGGGACTTGAGGCCCATTTTGGATCTCAGCATCCTAAATCGTTCAGTCAAAAAGTCCAAGTTCCGAATGGTCACCTTACAATCCATTCTCCCACTGCTGGAGAAAGGTGTTTGGATGTGCTCCATAGATCTCAAGGACGCCTATTACCACATCCTGGTAGATCAGGCGTCCAGGAGACATTTGCGCTTCTGCCTGGGAGACAGTCATTTTCAGTTCTGCGCACTGCCCTTTGGTCTCACCACAGCCCCCAGGGTGTTTACCAAATGTTTGGCGGTCGTGACTGCTCACCTGAGGAGTCTAGGATTCCAGGTGTTTCCTTATCTGGACGACTGGCTCCTAACTGCCATCTCCAGGCGTCTACTATTGCAGAACCTACAAGCCACAATATCACTAGGCACTTCCCTTGGAATCACCTTCAATTGGCCAAAGTCTGTGTTGCTGCCATCTCAGCGCATAAGGTTCATCGGAGTAGAAATAGACTCAAACCGAATGCGGGTCTATCTTCCTACAGAAAGGATACAAACTATACAGGCTCAAGTCCGAGCCTTGCTTCTCAGATCCAAAGCTCCAGCCAGGATGGTCCTGCAGCTATTGGGCTCTATGTCGGCCACTGTTCTTCTAGTCCCCCAGCAAGATTGCATATGAGAATTCTCCAGTGGCTCCTTGTGACACAGTGGTCCTTTCAGGATCTCCCTCTGTCACCTCATACGGATCACGGAAACCTGCAAACGGGACCTTCGCTGGTGGCTGGTGCCCTCCAATCTGGATCAGGGACGACCCTTTGTTCCACCTCCTCCTATGGCCACTTTGACTACGGACGCCTCCCAGATGGGGGGGGGGGCATTCCCTGGGCAGGTCAGTCCAAGGCAAATGGCATTCAGAAGAGAGTCTCCTTCATATCAACATTTTAGAAATGAGGGTGGTGCTTCTGTCTCTACAAGCCCACCACGATTACCTCCCTCAGGGCGTAATTGCCGTTCACTCCGACAACATGTCAGTAGTCTGGTATCTGAACAAGCAGGGAGGGACCAGATCCTACCCTCTTTGCAGAGAGGCCATGAGAGTTTGGGAATGGGCAGTGGCGACCAGACGTTTTCTGGTAGCAACTCATATCCCTGGTAAATCCAGCGTGATAGCCGACAGACTAAGCAGAACTATCCTCTCTCCTCACGAGTGGTCTCTGAACGATGCAGTGACAACTCAGATCTTCAGCAGATGGGGAACTCCTTGTTGCGACCTCTTCACAACCCCGCTGAACGCGAAGTGCAGAAAGTTCTTCTCTCTCACTCCAGCTCCGGGGGAGAGTCCTATGGACGCATTAGCCCATCCTTGGCCCACCGGCTTGCTATACGCCTTCCCTCCAGTTCCCCTCCTTCCCAGAGTGATCCAAAAGGTGTCTCACTTGGGGAGCAAAATGATCTTAGTTGCCCCTTACTGGCCTCGTCGGGTATGGTTCCCCTATCTTCGGAAATATGCACTGGACGGTCCATGGTTCCTGGATCAGATCCCAGACCTATTAATTCATCAGTCGGGACAACTCCACCAGTCCCTTTACACTTTGAAGTTAACAGCTTGGCTCCTCCTCTTCCGACTATAGTCAGGAATCATACCTTAGACCCGGAAGTCATACATATCTTATCATCAGCCCACAAGTCTGCTACTAAGAAATTGTATACTAGCAAATGGAAGAGATTTGCTATTTGGGCTCTACTCCGGGGTCTGGATCCCATCACTATTCCTGTATCGGAAGTCCTGAAATTTCTAACTTCCCTATTCAATCAAGGTTCTTCAGTCTCTACCATCAGGGTCCAATTGGCAGCTATCTCCAATTTTCATGAATCTATAAAACCTACCTTTAATGAGCAACAGATTGTGTAAAACCGTCATGAAAGGTGCTGCGCTTTTACGACCTCCGATTTCTCATCCTGCTCCTCCGTGGGATCTCGATGTGGTATTACGTGCCTTAACCTCCTCCCCCTTCGAACCGGCAGCAACATGTGATTTGAAATTTCTTTCTTGGAAAACTGCCTTTCTGGTCGCGATTACTTCTGCCAGAAGGGTTTCAGAGCTTCAAGCTCTATCTGTAAAACCACCGTACCTGTTTTTTCACAAAGATAGAGTATCCCTCAGGCCTAATCCATCCTTTGTCCCTAAAGTTTGTTCCAGTTTTTGCCAGCAACAGTCATTAGAACTTCCAGTTTTCTTTCCAAAGTACTCAAACAAAGCCGAATACATCTTCCACACATTGGATGTTCACAGGCAATTGCGTTTTTATTTAGACAGGACCCATCAAACAAGGAAAACGGATCAATTGTTTGTGTCCTTTTCGGATAATAAATTGGGCAAAGCCGTCACAAAGGTTCACTATTGCCAAATGGATCAGGGACTGTATTAGTCAAGCTTATTCCTCTTCTAATAAAGAGCTTACAACCTCTGTCAAAGCTCACTCTACAAGAGCTATGGCTACTTCAATAGCATTCCATTCTAAGCTTGCCATTATTGACATTTGTGCTGCAGCTACGTGGTCTTCCCCGCACACTTTCATTTCCCACTACAAATTGGATGTGGCATCTCGGGGGCGAGCTTCATTTGGTTCCACAGTGCTCAGGAGTGTTTTCCAGTGAGCCACCCAGGAATTGGGTGCTAGGGACGCTGTCCCATCAGTACAGAATGTAGGCGAGATAGGATCACATAACATCTTTTAGTTATGTACTTACCATAACTTTAGATGTTTGGGATCCATCTCGCCTACATTCCTAATAACCCACCCTCCTTCCCCCTGCCTTGGAGATCAGAAGAGATCGGACGGTCCGAATTCTATTGTTTCATCTTGAAACATCTGGCAATGTTATATAAACAGTTATGTGTGTGTGCATGAATGCGGACAAACAAGATCTGGGGGATTAGTGGTGGTGCATCCTGGGATAGAGAATAGCTCAGCCAATAAGAGGCTTCGCTCTATAGCATAGTGTGCCGAGTCGGAGCCGAGGATCGGCTCCGAGCCCATCAGTACAGAATGTAGGCGAGATGGATCCCAAACATCTAAAGTTATGGTAAGTACATAACTAAAAGTTATGGCTGTGCAACAAACTTTGCTGATGCATGTGTCTGCAGATACTTGGGGGTGGGGGGATATACAGTTAGGCAGAGTGAGATGATTTGCTTGCTTACACAAGTGTCGTGACCCCTGAATTATCTCTCAGCTTGTAGGTAGACACGTTAACATGGGTGTCATCTCCATCGGAGATATTTATTTTATTTTGCATGTGTTTTTTGGGGATAGTCTGGGCAGCAAAGCCTCTTTTCAGTCAAGGCCTGGGTAAAAAAGTTCCAGTGCAATAACAGAGTTATGATAAAATATTGTATTAGGAAAGTTACAGCAGTAATGCTCAGATTATGTACAGACAGGTATGTACATTTATGAAAGTAGCACAAAATGTAAGGCAGTATAGAAATAGTGTTAACAGTATGGTACAGTCAAGAGATGTCTTGTCTTGCGATTAAGCCGTTTGTAAAGAATATAGAGTTTAGCAAAGGGTGAAAATTGTAGACGAGATTTCAGTAAGGATCTGTATCATGAACCGTTTACCTCTCTTTTATCCCATTTGAAGAGAGAGGTATTATATGCCTCATCATTTCCTCTCCTTTCCTGGCAACTCTTCCACTGGTGGGTGACTTTCTAAGACTTAGTCCCAGGCATTGTAGAAGTATTAATTGTGTTTTTTTCCACAGTGTGTTGTCTCCTTTTCCTGATGTTGACAGGATAGAAGAAGTACGGCTTGTCTTTATCAGTATGTCTATTATCTTTTCAGTCTTAGGACGTTGAAGTAGGTGATAGGAACTCTGTTAGTTACAGACATTCATTGTTTGTTTTTGTAAATAGTTTTATTGTACAAGCTTACGGTGAAAAAGTTGGTACAGTGGTGTTGGTGATCACAGCACTCTGTTCTTTATTATGGTTCTTGTCTGTGGTTGGTTCTGTGTGGAGTCTGTACTTCTTGGTCTTTTCATGGGTTTTCACATGCAGCTCCATTTTTCTTCCATATCCCAAAATCTTGTTTTAATTTCTCCAAGTCTTTTGGATTTCTAAGACCATGATGGATAATGGACCCCATTCCTAAGTCAAAATATGATTAAAATTCATGAAATTAGTATTGTTTCAGTCTTTGATGTTAGCCAGAAATACTTTTTGCAGCACCCGCAATGTGCCCAGTAATGACGACTCCTGCAATTCACATGGAGTTACATGTATTGGTAACATATCTAATTACAATTGTAAATTCTTTTTTTTATAAGCCCCATTGCTCCTACTACTATTGGAACTGTCTGGGTGTCTTTCTTCCACATTGCCGTCATTTCTAACTGCAAATCCTGGTATTTCATGACTTTGTCTCTCTCTCTGTGTATAAGACACTATAGCCACTGAGTTTAGCAATTTCAATGATCAATTCTACTTTTGTCTTCTTTTCATGGACTAACTGCATCTGTTTTAATTGTGTCTATTTTTTGAACTCTTGGTAATGTGATGTTAACTTCAACATTTTCTATGATGCTTTGTGGCTCATGTTTCCATCGTTTTTCAGCTACTTCAGTATTATAATGTTTGCACAATCCCCAATGCAGCAGTCTTGCCATATTACTATGTCATTCAGTGTACATTCCTTCTGCCATTAGTATATTACAAACGGCAACAAGATGTGCGACTGTTTCCAATTCTGTTTTGCAAAACCTACATTTGTCTGTTTCTCCCCACATGTTCAATAGACTTGTAAACCAAGGTATATGTAGTCCACTATCTTGGGCCGCCAATATTAACCTTTCGTGTTTTGGTTTAAATTCACTTCTCCTTAACCATTCCTGTGCTCGATCCTGTTCAACATGAGGTTGTTCCAAGAGTTTTCTATACTTGCAACTATTTTTATGCTTTTTCCACATTTCTTGCCTTCTCAAACTGATCCTTCACCTTATATTCTTTCTTTTGTTTTTTAGCACATTCACTTACTAACTTATTTTAATTTACTTCTGGTTTGATTTCCATTCCCGCTTGACACTGATAAGCTTCTGCTAAACTAAGCAGGGAAGTTATCTTAGACTTATTCTTTTCATGTTTTATAACTTTCACTGTGTTTGGTTCTTGTGAGGTCAGCAGATATGTAGAGTCCTACGATTGCAGATCTCTACATGTAATCAGTTTTGAACAGGCCCCATACCTCTTTTAGAAGGGGGAATATATAGTCTTGCTATACACTGAATTTTATAAATCATTTGATAAGCATGAAGTGTCCTTGTTTTTCTGTCCCAACTGATCCAACACCTTTTGGGGCCAGTCAGTCACCCCAGAACTGTAAGTTAGGACAGGAAGAGCAGATTGGCTTATAGCTTAGACGTGGTTCCTAGATGTCTGTGCTTTTTTCAGTATTAATTTTAGTCTTCTAAAATATTCTTTACTAAGTTTTATTCGCATTTGTTCATGTTTTATTGTTGTTCTGCTTCACTTTACAAATATTTATAAATTACCTCTTGCTCAAGTTTTTTTATATTACATTCCTGTCCCAAGCTGCTGATTTCTTGGTGCTACAGCTTTCCTGCTTTAAATGTTGCTTTTGCACATTTATCAAGACCAAATGACATTCTTATAGCATCTGAAAATGTTTTGACCACTTGCAGTTGTGCTTTCAGTTCCTCATCTTAAGGATTATGTAGTTTTAAAACATTTACAAGAAGCAGATGAGAAGTCTTTGCACTTTGTTGTTTTCTGGGAGCCAAATTGTAGCCATGACCTAATCTGTTAAGGAGACCGCTTTTAATGGGTTAAGGGCAAGACAAAAGAGCAGTGGTGATAGTTACCCTGGAATTAACCCCCTTTGAATTGTTATCCCTGGAATAATTGCCCTTTATCATGGTTTAACTATAAAGCAGTTTGCCACTGTTTCATGGCCACTGTAATGTAACTGTTCAGTGTAGGGTGTTTCTTGTGCATTAAGCACTGTTTTATCCATGAATGTGGGATACTATCAGATGCTTTTTTGCAGTCCATACTTAGATTCTTCCTGTTTTTACAGTTCTCCATTATGACTTTAACAACAAATGATTCTTTGTTTCATATGACTTTATTTTGTTACCCCTTTTGTTCTACTGCCATGGTCAAGTTTTATTCTAAGCGACTGTAAACTCCATCGGCATCAGTTCCAGTCTATAGTTTATACATTGTTGGAAGGCAATTGGTTTATGTTTTTATGATAGCTTGCAGGTTCTCTCTTAAGTAGGAGTATTGTTTTTCCTGTTAACCAGGTTGGTATCTGTTCTGGTTGGGCATATAAAGAGTTCTTAGTCATGGCTAAATCTTCATTTAAAGACGTTAATGCATTTGTCCAGAAGTTAGGTACTGCATCTAGGCCTGGGGTTTTCCACTTAGTAATTTTTCTCAACTTTGTTTCAATCTGTCTAGCCGTTATTTCATCCCATTTAATATCCTGTACATTTGAACTTCTTATTCTTTCTTTTACTTTTTCTATCCATTTAGCATCTTTCTGTTCCACAGGATCTTCATTGGTATTTCTCCAGAATGTGTCTATTTCTTCTTTTTTTGGTGGTGTTTCAATTCTTTTTGCCTTTTTCCCCAGTTTTGTATAAAATGTTTTTGGGTCATCAATACATTGCTTATCTTTTACTTTTTCTTGTACTTTTCCTTTATATTTATCTTCTGAGTTTTTCTGCCTGTGCTGATATTTTTAGTTTATTATTTGCTGTAGTGCACAATAGATCCTGATCTGTTCTGATACTGCACATTTCTTTTATCACATTTATCTTGTTGATTTATTCCCTCTTCTGTACTCTTTTAACAGTGAAACTTGTTGTCTTAAGTGCTTTATATATTTTTTTATTTGATATTTCTGTGCTGGCATTCGATTTTTCCTCTTCCTTTCCCTTACTTCCTGTGTTTTTGTGGCAAGACTGTTATTTTGCTGTATAATAATATATTCTATTTACTTCTGTTGTATTGCATGATCTCAGTGACTCAGTAGCTCAGTCTGTTAAATGCCTCGCATACAGAAAATTTTAGAGCTGATTTGGCCTAGTGGAGCGTTGCTCTGACTGTAGTTCTCTGTGAACATTCCTAATTACCGTGTTCATTTGTTTTATCAAACTTCTACTTTTTGGGTTTTATTGACTTTCTGTAGTCTATTTCTTTCATTGATCTTAATGTGCCTGTCCATCTTTATTAAATAAAGCAACCCTTCTCTTGGATCAATTTTTTCTAAACTGCGGGCACATTCTTTGTTCTCCATTTCCGGCAGGCATTCTGTAGAAAGTTCTGTAGCATCTTCCTGTGCCACAGTCTCATCACTTTCATCCTGTGCCATCCACTGCTCTTTCATGTGGGAAACACAAGCCTATCACTCCACAACATTGACTGCACCACAGCTGCCACAGTTTCCTTTTTTCTCCATTATTGTGCAACTCCAACTGAACTTTTGTACTGGTTTCCTGTGGATGCTCTGAAGTGTCTTCATATGGTAAATGATCAGATGTTTCCCATACCAGTGGTTTCTCTTTAATTTGGGGGTCCATTGATGTACAGTAAATCCTTCACAAGTAATCCATAACCTCAGATCTGATGTCAATTTTTATTCATTCCTCCACTTGTAGGTTTTGTATCAGACTTGGCTGCTTTCCAAGCTAAAGATTCAAAGCTTGAGTGGTTCTCTCCTATAATGTTTCATTCCCCCATATTACCTCAGATTTCATTTGCCACTCGTACGAAAAGCATCGAGGTTGTGTCTTTAGAGCTCTGTCTAGTTCAATGAATAATTTTGTTTATATAAGTCAGCTTTTACCCTTTCCTGTTTCCTTATTGTATTGTCTCTTCTCCCCTTCCAGTTTTCTCTCTTGGGCTTAAAAGTGTTTAACAAAATAGTAGTAGTTGCAGCTTGTACTTACTTTCCTGCATGTTTCTTTCATGTGGTCTAATCCTTCTGCCCCTTTTCTTCTTTCTCTGCTCCTTTTTCCTAGCTCTCTATTAGTTTTTGGGTTTGTTGTGGCTGAAAAATCTGACAAACCTTTGGGTTTCAAAAACTGCACTTCCTGTGGGCACAAGATCCTGTTATCTGGTATCCACAGGGGAGTCCGCCTGTTGTTTATACCCAGCTCATTTGGTTAGTTCCTGCTCGATGTGTGAAGGGTTTATTTCGCAAGCATTGGAGGACCACAGAAATAAGATGGTGCTTGAAGGGGTGCTTCTTTCTTCTGCTTCTCCTTTTTAACCATCTACTTCAGGGGCTCAAACCCCCGCTAAGAAGCACAAGGAGGCCAGGGACCAGAGAAACATTCCCCTGAAAGGTCCTCCTCTGAGCTGCCAAAAAAGGCACCTAAAACATCAGATCCAAGGTTTTTGGATCAGACTGTCCTGGGATCTTTCCCCTTGGCTATACCCATGCTCCCATTGCTGCCTCAGAGCCAGGTATCTCGGTGCGGAAGTCTCCCTGCTCAGAGACCTCCCCCAAAAGATTATCCAGGTCACCTTCAGCGTTGCCCTCTTTCAGGTCGTCGCAGAGCTTATCTGAGCCATGAGGTGGATAGATTGAGGAAATTTCTGAAGGCACAGATCTAGATGGGGATTCTGCCAGCTCTGTCCCCTTCCAGATCCATGAGCAGACCTTCTCCATCTCATCCCTGGGCTCCTTCTCCGATCTGACCTCCTGCTTCGAAGTTCTCTGATCCGATGGTTTAATTTTGCCCGACATTATTTTGGTAGAAAATTCAGTTACACCATGCCGTTGGAAATTCCGACGACTGCAATGCATAAAAAGCACAAGGACAGGCATCCGAGGCCCAGAACTGATGACGAGGCCTCTTCTAGGCCGGTCACCGGTTCTCTGGTTTTCAGCGAGGCGCCTACGCAGCCTCTGACGACCGCTTCCACAGAACCACAGACCACATCCGACTCCCACGTGGAGCTGGCTGGGCCTTCGGACGCACTAGGCCTTCAGCTTACCGATCCTAAACCTACAGAGGGAATCGAAGTAGCTGAGCAATCCACAGTTACAGAGGGTGTTTTCAGACCTACCCAGTTAACCATTAAATGCTCTGTTGAGTCTAAGCCCCCCCTTAAAAGCAAAGAAACAGACACAACTCTCTCCAGGACAGGCTTCCATGCCTAAGAAACAAATGCTAAAAATGGCCGAGGACCTAATCACCCTGATCAGGGGGTCCCATCTCCCTCCTGATAAAAGGCCCAGACAGGATGCAGACTATGAATCTTCTGACCAGGCGTCCATTTCCTCTGACTCTTCCTCGGACCTAGAATATTCTTTACCCTCTTATGAGGATTCTGATGCTGGGGAATCAATTCCGCCAGCATCTCCGCCTGAGGATTACTCCTTTGGGGGAGACCTTACATACCATGAGGGAGCATTTCGTTTGGGACGGTCAGGATTACTCAGAATCCAAGAAAAGGCTCAGAGACTTCCTTTTCATAGGTTCATAGGTTTATACTAGGCTATCTGCCCTAAGGCATTTATAAGCCTAGCCCAGAGTTTTTGTGGCTGACGCCACCCCTTATGTTAAAAAATACTGTGCCCATTAGTTTGTTGTGCCTCTGTCCAGCAGTGACACAGAGATGATTCCCGGGGTAAACCTACGATCTCCCATCTACCAGTCAAGATTTCTCTTGAACAGAGCCAGCGAGGTGCTCTGCCTCACATGGACCGGGATTTTATTCCACAACATAAGGAGTCTCTGGGTGACTGGAAACATCTTTTATTGCCTCAACACAGACCCCTTGCTATCCCGCCAGTTCTAGACATTGTGGATGATGTGTACACAGAATCCAGTTTGAACCCTGACTCCTTACCCCCAGCCCCAGTTAAACCTGATAGATATTACAGAGTCCCGGACTCTCTCACGTTTCTGTACAAAAGCCCTGTTGCTGACCCTGAAACTATTTCTCAGGGACCCAAAGGGATTAAGGCTTCATCAGCAAAAAACCCAGTTCCCTCTGACAGAGATTCCAGAACTTTAGACAGATGGGGAAAGAAGGTATATACGTCTGCAACTCTAGCAATGAGAGCCCTGAATTGCCAGTTTCACATGCTAAAATATCAGCAATTTTTGATGTCTCAGTTGAAACAAAAGATGTTTCCAGATTCAGATCCTCCTAACTTAAAAGAAATGCAGGATTTATTGCATGCAGCTGAACAAGTGGGAAAACATACTTTGCAATGTGGGTTTGATTCCTTAGAGGCCTTCTGTAGAGCAGCAGTTACAGGCTCTGTCATTGGAAGGCATGCTTGGTTAAAAGAACATACATTACCAGATCATGTTAAGGTCAAATTATTGGATGCATCTTTGCAGCAGGATGTGCTGTTTGGAGTTAAGGCAGAGGAGGAGGTATTAAAGAAGATGGATGATAAGGCAAAATCTATGCAAACGGTGAAAGATTTCTTACAGGTTCAGCCTCCTTGTTTTAGCAGAAATTAGCCAACAAAGAATTGGTCCTTTCCAGTCACAGACAGACCTCAAAGGGGCAGATACAGACGTCCAAGACGTAGAGGTCAGACACAAGGCCCTTACAGGCCTCAACAGTGGGGCACACCAGGCCAGAAAGGAGAAGACAGGCCTGAATCTTATAAAAAACAGACTCAATGACTTTCCACTACAGCTGCCAAACAGTTCTCTCTTGGCAGCCCACGTAGGAGGAAAACTGGCACTTTTCTATCACAACTGGCATTGCATCACCAAAGACAAATGGGTTCTCAACATTGTATCTCAAGGTTACAGGTTCCATTTTCACACCCTGCCAAGGCTAAAAGGAATGCCAAATCTGCCCCCAAATCAATGGGCAGAGGCTCAAAAACAAATTACAACACTCATGGACATGAGAGCTATTCAAAAGGTACCACCACAGGGACAAGGATTTTACTCAAGACTCTCTTTCTGGTTCCCAGAAAGGACAAAGCCTGGAGACCCATTCTGGACCTTTCTACACTAAACACTTACCTGGATGTACCGAAATTCAAGTTGTTGACACTACAGCAGCTTCTTCCCATGCTGGGCAAGAAAGCTTGGCTCGTGACATTGGACCTTAAAGAGGCATACCTGCATGTCCCTATCAGACAAAGCTGCAGAAGATACCTCAGATTTCTAGCAGGTTCAATGCACTATCAATTCTCTGCACTGCCCTTTGGCTTATTTACTGCGCCCAGGGTCTTCACAAAGTGCCTGGCACCAGTAGTTGCATTTTGCAGGCAAAAAGGAATTCAAATTTATCCATACCTGGACGACTGCCTGATTCAAGCAGAGAGCAAGGACATTCTACTAAAGCATCTAGTGTACGTAAAAAAGTTAAGTTGCCTCGGGTACACAGTAAATGAAAAGAAATCAAAACTAGTGCCCTCACAACAGATAATATTCCTGGGTGCCAGCTTGAACACAACGGCCCAGATGGCTTATCTCACGCCAGACAAGCAAGGACAACTGACTCAATATTTTCAATTAATGGCAACAAAGATCCAACTCCCTGCAAGAAAAATTCTGCAGGCCTTGGGCTACACGGCATCATGCATACTACTAATTCCATATTCCAGACTGCTTATGAGGAAACTACAATGGTACCTAAAGAGCGTATGGTCTCATCACTGTCAAAGTTTGGAAACAGTTACGTTTGGAAACAGTTATACCACTAATTCCTTGCCTACAACAGGAGTTTCGATGGTGGGCACAAGCTTGTCACCTCAACAAGGGACAGCCTTTCACTCAACCCATAGCCAGGCAAACACTGACAACAGATGCATCGAATTACGCCTGGGGAGCACACATGGCAGGAAAATGTATCCAGGGCGAGTGGCCCACAGAGCAAAGACATCTCCAAATCAATCAAAAAGAGATGCTAGCTGTACAAAATGCTATTATGGCTTTCAAGGACCTACTGCATCCAGGACAATTACTACTAAAGACAGACAACACCACAGTTATGTGGTACATAAACAGGCAAGGGGGAACACACTCCTACCCCCTCTGCAGACTGACCTTGTGGAACACAGCTCTAAACTACCAAGTTAATTTGCAAGCACAATTCCTGCCAGGAGAGAAAAACACACTGGCAGACGACCTAAGCAGAAACATTATGGACCCACACGAATGGAAACTGAATCCACAAATATTCAGAATGATAACACAAAAATGGTGGAGCCCGGACATAGATCTGTTTGCTTCCCCAAATAACTGCCAATTACAGAAATTCTGCACAAGGAGCTACCATCCACAAACATGGAAAGTGGATGCCTTCTCATTCAGCTGGAAAAAACTACAAGTATACGCTTTCCCCCCTTTACCTCTCCTCCCAAAGGTACTCATAAAAGCCAGCCAGCCAGCCAAAAATGATACTGATTGCACCAGACTGGCCACGTCAGCACTGGTACCCATCTTAAAGAACTTAGCACAAGAACCACCCTGGATTTTGTCTCAAATCCCAAAGTTGCTGACAGCACAACAATCAGATACGTCACAGCCAGCTAAAGACCTTTAAACCTAGCTGCATGGAAAATTCCCTAGTCAAGCAAGCAATGCCTCTCTCCAAAGCTATTATGGATGTCATTCTGGAGGCCAGAAGGCCTAGCACCAGGAAAGCATACTCAGATAAATGGAAGAGATTCTGTGCCTGGAACCAAGCGCACAGCCTTGACCCTCTTGTCCCAAACATTCCTCAGATACTGCAATACTTAACTGAGAAGCTGGACAAGGGCTTCTCTCTTTCATCCATCAAGATCCACGCCTCAGCTATCTCTGCTCATTACAACACGGATCCACCAATTTTTTCTAATCCTTTGCTCAAACAATACCTCAGAGGGGCGAAAAACATAAGACTGCCCCGTAGAACACCTACACCAACTTGGGACCTCAACTTTGTCTTGGAGAAATTAACTCTACCTCCTTTTGAGCCAGCTAACACAGCAGAAATAAAATACATCTCTTGGAAAACTGCTCTGCTACTGGCAATTACATCAGCACAAAGAGTTTCAGAATTACAGGCACTAATGGCAGTGGAACCTTTCCTCATCTTCCACCGGGACAGGGTGTCTTTAAGAACTAACCCTATGTTTTTGCCAAAGGTGGTATCAAGTGTGGCCCTGAACCAAACTATTCACTTGCCAACGTTTTATTCAAAACCACAGAACAAAGGGGAGAAATTGCTACATTCTTTGGGCATTCACAGACAGTTACATTTCTACTTGGACAAAACCAAAGCTTTCAGAAAATCTGAGCAATTATTGGTAGCATACGCTGCAGGAGCACAGGGAAAAGCCATTTCAAAGCAGACTATTTCAAAATGGATAGGACACTGTATACGTTTCTGCTATACCCACCATGGGAAACCTGTACCTAGCAGCATTAGATCTCACTCCACCAGGGCAACAGCCACTTCAACTGCCTACCTCAGAGGAGTACCTACCAAGGATATTTTGGAAGCAGCAACATGGAGTTCTGTGCATACCTTCACCAAACATTACCATTTGCCTTTATACTCCAAGTCCAGAGCTGGCTTTTCCACTGCTGTACTCCAGGGCCTTATAGCCACCCCTAATGCCTTATAGATCCAGCCGCCCTACCTCAGCTTTGGGATTCCACCCAAGTGTAATGACTGCAGCAGTGTAACACGATGAACATAGTACAGTTTTGTACCTACCATAAATGTAGATGTTCGAGTGTTGACACTGCTGCATTCCATCTTACCCTCCCTCCTTCCCCTCTTACTTTCTGGTACTTACCTAGGACATCTGCCCTTTTTGCCTATGGGGAGTAA
Source organism: Protopterus annectens (assembly GCF_019279795.1). NCBI lineage: Eukaryota > Metazoa > Chordata > Ceratodontiformes > Protopteridae > Protopterus > Protopterus annectens. The sequence continues at coordinate 47,248,220 of NC_056731.1, read as the reverse complement.
CCTAAAAATGGTTGTTTGCTTTTATTTTGTATTGTTTACTAGCAATTTTAATTGCCTACCTATTTTGGGGCACCTGACATCTGGGGCAAGAAAAACTGAAGAAAATGGCATCGGCTGTATCTTGTATACCCCTGTCGCATTGACGTCAGGGAGGAGGTGACAGCAACCGACAGCGGGCCAAGACTTTGGAACTCTGGCCGACTGCGGGACCGCCTGACGGCAAGATAACCCAAGTGTAATGACTGCAGCAGTGTTAACACTCGAACATCTACATTTATGGTAGGTACAAAACTGTACTTTGTCCCCTAGATCTCCACCCGACAATGTCTCTTTTTCAGACATCTTAGAGATTCTGTGTCAAAAAGGTGGATGGTATTCCCAAAACCCCAACCCAGAGAAGACCGTAATCAGAAGCTTTCAGCACAGACCCATCAACGTCCTGGGTGCCCCCCCCCCCCCAAGCAGATCCTCTTATTGAATTAGTTTCTTCCAGGGCATGGAAAGACCCGGACACCGTAGAGCCCATGCACAAAAGGGCTGATGAGATCTTATGCACTCCGCTGGACAAACCCCACTGGACTATAGGGATCCCAGTAGACACCATGGTTGTCACCGCAGCCACCAAAAAGGAGCCAGCTCAAGAGAGCTCATCTGTCCAGCCCCTAACAGGGAGTCTAGGGCTTTGGATAGGTTCGGAAAGAGAGTTTACGCTCTGTCCACCTTTGCCTTGCAAACATTAAACTATTTGTCACATTTTACCAGGCTACAAAGGGACTTAATCAAAGGAATTGTTAGCTCGATCCCAGAGTTCGTGTCTGATGAGGAGTGCAAAGCTTTCTATTCCAGAATGGCCACTCTTGAATCAATATCCAATTCATCTTTGAGGTTAATTTCCCATGCTGCTGAAGGCACCTCAAGGGCAGCCAGTTCAGGTATTGCCATTAGGTGTCATGCCTGGATGTGGGTGTTTGACTTCGCAGAACCCTTCAAGGTATCCTTTGTCATTACACCCTCTGATGGTTCATCATTGTTTGGCCCCACAGTTTGAGACACATTTTCCCGGACCGAGAAGGATGGGAAGACCTTGTCTGCCATTGGAATCCAGTTTTCTACACTGCAAAGGTCCTTCTCCAGGAATCAGCCTGGGGGTAAAAAAAACTATGATTCCGGAAATCTCAAGGTCCTTTTCAGGAGACTTTTCCTCCAGAGGCGGGGGGGGGGGGGTTATAATACTGGACACTGCCCCCAAGGCAGAGGTGCTGTGCTAAATCAAGGGTCTCAAAATTCCTTTTCAGACAGACCCTTGCAGTGCCCCTGAAGGGTTGCCCGTCTGTCCTTCTCTGGCAGCAGTCAGGGGCGCTTATCCTTGCACCCAGACACCTGGATAGCCATCACAAGCGATCGGTGTGTGCAAAGGATCATATCCACAGGATTCTCTTTCCTTTTTGATACTTCCCAAACCAACGAATCACCTCCCAGATGTTCCACCCAATCAAAGGGAGGCAGCAGCGGTAGAAATTACAAAGCTGCTTCAAAAGAGAGTCATCCAGGAGGTCCCTCCTGATCAAGACAGATTGGGCATTTACTCGGGGTTGTTTTTAGTACCAAAAAAAAAAAACGGGATCTAAGGCCAGTTTTAGACATAACATCTCTGAACAAGAAGGTAAAAAACTCAAAGTTCAGGATGGTCACATTCCAGTCCATCATATGTTTTCTGAAGATGGACGACTGGATGTGCTTGACAGAGCTGAAGGGACGTGTACTGTCATATCAAGATGAACAGGTGCTCCAGGTGGTTTCTTCGTTTCAGGCTGGAAGGCTAGTCATTATAAGTTCCGGGCACAGCCGTTTGGTCTCACCACAGCCCCCAGGGTGTTTAACCAAATGTATGGCAGTAGTTGCAACTCTTCTCAGACTGCAGGGATTCCATGTCTTTCCTTATGTGGAGGACTGATTCCTAACCACTTTGCCAAGGCATCTACTTATTGAAGCCAGGGACTACCTGTTATGGCTTGCTGCCATTCTAGGCATAAGAGTCAACATCCAAAAGTCACAACAACTGCCGGTTCAACTGATATATTTTATTGGGACTGATTTGCACACTACAGAAACCATGGCTTACCTACCTCCAGACAGAGTGTCAACCCTCAGACACCATGTCTGCCAGATTCTAGCAAGGCCCAATCCCCCAGCATAATTGGTGCTCAGGGCATTGGGTTTGATGGCTGCCCAGTAACCCTATTACCAACTGCATGGGTACATATGTGAATACTAACAGTAGATGTCACTATATTGGTCTTTACACAGTGACATACTGAATCATCCCATCAGGCTATCACGTGTATGCAAGGACCCTCTCCTTTGCTTGCTACACTCCTTGGAAGTCATCCAAGGCCATCCTTTTGTTCTTCCTCTGCCAAATGCCGCCACACTGACAACAGATGCCTCCCTGACTGGGGGGGGCATTTTATTTTCTTGGATGAACTTTCCAAGGCGTGTGGTCTTCTCAGGAGATCAATTTGCATATCAGCATCATGGAGATGAGATCGGTTCTTCTAGTACTGCAAGCACTACACAACTTTCTCCCTCTAGGGACTGTTGTGATCCATATGGACATGTCTGTAGTGTGGTACATCAACAAGCAGGGAGGAACCAGATCTTAGCCGTTGTGTCGAGAAGCAGCGAGAGTATGGCAACGGGCGATCACTACCAACTGCTTTCTAACTGCAACACACATTCCTGGGGACTCCCGTATTCTAGCAGACAGGCTCAGCAGAGTTTTACTGATGCCTCATGAGTGGTCACTAAATCAATCGGTGGTAAACATGATGATCTTCAAATGGGGTCAGCCTTGCTGTGGTCTCTGCATTCCCCCTCAACAACAAATGCAGTAGGTTCTTTGCCTTGGTTCCCCTTCAGGGACAGTCACCAAGAGATGCTGTAGTCCACACTTAGCCCCCCCCCCCCAGTCTACTGTATACATTTCCTCCGTTGCCTCTGATTTCCCAGTTCCTTCAGAAAGCACATCGGTTGAAGAGCAAAGTAATCCTCATTGCTCCCTTTTAGCCTCTCCAAGTCTGATTCACTTTTCTTTGGTCTCACCTGGTTTGCCCTCCTTGGACATGGAAGCTGTGCCATAGCTACTGTCCCATCCCTTAGGGCAAACTCACCCGGATCTTCAGGGCCTAAAACTGACTGCATAGTTTCTCCAATTCCAATGATGGCTAGACATCCCAGGCTCTCATTCCCAGCCCCCCAATTTTTCTCCCCTCAAACTATTGACCAGAAAGATCTACAAGAGCAAATGGAAGAGATTCTCCATTAGGGCTTAAGTTTATTGACTCTTTCAAGGCTTCTGTCCCAGGGACTTTCTGGCCTTTCTTTTCCAAAATGGAGCCAGTTATTCCATGATTGAAGTACATTTGGCAGCTTTTTCAAATTTTCATGTTGCAGAGAATTCTGCACCTCTTGCGTTGTCAAAACTACGTAGGGCCTTCCTCAGAGGTACTTTTTTGCTTTGTCCTCCAATTAAGGACCCAACTCCTCCTTGGAACCTGACCTTGATATTGCAGGCATTAGTGCTTCCTCCCTTTGTATCAGCAACTAAAATGTATTTAAAGTTTCTGTCTTGGAAGACAGCCTTTTAAGTAGCCATTAGTTCAGCAAAGAGTTTTGGATCTGCATGCCCTTTCTCTATACCGCCTTATTTAATTTTCTATAAAGACAGAGGATTTCTTCGGACCAGTCCATCTTTTTTACTGAAAGTTGCTTCTGAAAACAGTACCAGTTGATCTGTTCACCTTCCGGGTTTCTTTCCCAAATTTCAAAACAAAGGAGAATACATACTACATCTTCTAGATGTCCATAGGCCATTACGTTTTTATCTGGACAGGACCACATCTTTCAGGATATCTGATCAGTTCATATCTTTTTCAGATGTTAAGAAAGGGGCAGCAGTTGCCAAACCGACCCTGGCCAAATGGCTGAGAGATTGCATTTCCTTCATTCATTCTTTAAAAGTTGTTTCTTTACCCGGACCTGTTAAAGCTAATTCTGTCATATCCATGACGACTTCTCAAGCCTTTTGTTGTAGTGTGTCAATTGATGATATTTGTGCTGCTGCCTCCTGGCGAAGTTTCCCATACTTTTATTGCATATTACAAGTTAGATATTACTTTTAGAAGTAGGGCTGCCTTTGGCTGTGTGGTGCTGCAGAATATCCTTCCATAAGGGCCACCATAGGTAATTGTAGCTTGGGACTCTGCCCAACAGGTGAAGGAATGAATGAAAGTCGACATCAGATAAAAAAAAAGTTACGTTCTTAGCATAACGTTCCATCTGTGTTACCTGTTTTCATTCTTCCTCCACTTTCCTGCCCTCCTTCCCCCTGTACAAAATTCTATAAGACCTAGCGGAGACACTTGGAGGAACCAAAGTTCCTTTTTTGAGCTCCTGGAATTTTGTTCTCGCTTTCAGTCCTGCATGGTGAGCTTATCAAAATTTAAAGATACGGGTATGTTGATACCCTGTCTATATATTGGGGGTAAACTCAATCTGAGGTAATCTGGGGAATGAGGCATTTTAGGTGAGAGAGGAGGAGCTCGAGCTCCAAATCTTCAGCTTGGAAAGCAGCGAAGTCTGATCCGAGGTTCAATCCAAAACCAACAGGTGGAGGAAGAAGGAAAATAGAAAACACAGATGAAACGTTATGGTAAGAACATAACTTTTTTTTTCTATTTCCTTAACTTCTCCATTACTAATCCACTATTCTACTTTTCCTATTTGTTTTCTTATTTTTTGTATTGTAAAATTTTCCATATCCAGATGCCTTTGCCTGTATTTCTCTTCAAATATCTTTGGTGCTGCTGTTTTTTTTTTTTTAATTAGTTTTGCTTTCTCCTTTGCATAAATACTATACCATGTTAAATCACTTTTCTTTCCCATCTCCATATTTTTTCTTCAGATGTCTTCTGCTCCTCCTGTTTCTCCTTACTTGGGGGACTTGTTCCATCATGCTGTGATATAACCTGTTAGACTTTCTACACTAAATCCTTCACTTCGCAGGTTTTCCATAACTTCAGCATCTGTTTTTTTTTTTTAACTTTTGCTTTACTCACAAAGAGAGAACATAGAACAGAAGGTGATCTTATTTTTTGTATTGTGAAATTTTCCATATCTGGATGCCTTTGCCTGTATTTCTCTTTGAATATCTTTGGGGCTGCTTTATCTTGCTTAATTTGGATTTTTCCTTTACACCATATCAGATATCGGTTTCCCACGTCCCTATTTCTCTTTTGTACCTTTCAGAAGTCTCTAGATTTTGTTCTTTATAGTTTTGCACTTCCTCACTTGCTTCAAAAACAGCCCAAGGTGTCTTGGTCTGTGTAGTGTTTTTCATAAATCTGTTGTATTGACGAACACAGTTTTTTATTTGATGCTTCAGATAGTTTTTTTTTTTTTCTGTGCAAGTATTTTTTTTTTAAATCTTGCTACACAGGTGAGATAGTGATCCTTTATATTGCCTTCAGATGTTTGTCTCTTGCAGTGGCACTTCATTCAGGATCAATTTCTCTGCTTTCTATTGATGGAGTGCTGGGATTGACTGTGTCTGTCTCATAAACCTGCACTGGATTAAGCTGAGAAGTGTAAAAAGAATTAATTAATGAAAAAAAATGCACTGTACTTTTCAGACATTTCTTCACTTGTATTATATTTGATATTTGAACTTGCGTTTTTTAAAATTAATTTCTTTAAGTCATTGAGGATGTTTAACGAGTAGATTTTTTTTTTATTTCAGTGCACAATTTGCTGGATTTCTTTGTGAAGAAGAAGGCTCTGATGCTGATAATGTGAAATACTGTGGCTACTGCAAATACCATTTTAGCAAACTAGTAAGTAAAGCTTTTGATTTTAGTTCACTAGATGAAAGTATTGCGTGTCAATATGGATGAGGCTGTCACATTTTCTTTTATTGGAAGTTGACGTGTCTTCTGTAAGTTACATGTTTGTGATGTGGGAATACTTCTTGCTCAATGTACACTGCAGAACTATTTAGTGATAGCATACCTTTAACTCTGTTAATGCATCCGTATAATTATTCTTTACGGTCATCACATGATAGCGCTACAATGTTGTAGAAAAAGTTAGTATTGCATATGAAGTATTACTTTTCCATTACAAACAGATTGTTAGATTTATATCCCTGCATGTACAGATTGTTAGATTTATATCCCTGCATATAAATATTCAGTTAGCTCCTCCTCCCCCCCGTCTGTGAGCCGTTTGCATTGTGCTACAGATCTCCCATTCTCCATTTTTTTCTTTTAAACTTTGCAGCTGTTTGCAGTTAGAGATTCACTCCATCCAGCTGCACATTGCAGCATTTTCAAGTAATAGTGTTTTTTCATTTCTCTCTAGGTCCACATCTTCTAGACATTTGCCTGTGTTTAGTCAGAATTTTTTTTCACCTCTCCGGTGATGCTGGAATGTAGTTTATTGTGGACAACAATGTAGGCATTTTTTTTCTGTCCCCAAGATCATTTGTGTGTAGTTTACCTGAGAAGTATAGCGTTTTTTTTGTGGTGTAGTCTCTGGAGTATATGCAATGCAACAGATAGATCTTGACCAAATCTTTGCAAAGCAACAAAGATTACATCCCAGATTTCTGTTTGCCTTTTCTGTTGCCTTTGTAGTAGTATACGGCTTTGTATTGTTGTTGCTTGCAGTCTTGATATTGAGTGTGCTTTCTTTTGCCACTTTTCCATGTTAAAAATAAACCTTTTTTAAGACTGTGAGTCCTTGTTTCTGCACATAGTGGCTAAACTGTTATAGCTAAGGCTAATATCCCCACGTGATGGTTCTTTGAAATAGGATCAGACGTAGAGTATGCTCAGTTTAGCAAATTAAATCCATTTCTTTTCAATTTACTTATGTTCCTGAATTGTTTGTTTCACAGTTGTTTATAAAGTATTCTTTTCAATGCTTCCGTTGGAAGCGACATTACAAAGGTGCTCTCTTTAACAAAACAGTAAGATGAAGGTCTCTCATTGTGTTATGGTGAGATCATTTTTGTTGTTCCAGCACCATTACATGTTCAGTGGCAGCCAGAGACTTTAAAGCAAGTGGTATGATTTCAAGAAAAAAATAATGGGTAAGCTATGACTGTCACTGTTTAACTGATTAAACATCAAACAGCTGGGATCTTTCACTTTCATCTGCAGACTGCCTCTAAACTCAGATGGCCACATTGTTGATGACTCAGATGTCCAGTTGTGATCAAATAAACAGTAATGGTTACAGTAAGGTAATTCAGCTTCTTCTACTCGTGCACACTAGCTCAGCCAAGGCAGATCAGTGACTTTTTAACTGTGATGAAAGGATTGAATCCCGAAATGACGTAGCCATCTTGCAGGAATAACTTGTGCCAAAATCATGGACTGAAACTAAATGTCAGAAAAATGCATTATTGTATCTTTTGGAAAGTCATCTACCCGAAGGAACTACCACACATTCCATTTCTCCCCTAAGATCTGATCCAGTTGTTCAGGACTTGGTAACTTATGTGAACAGTGACCTCACGTTTGACCAACATGTGTCCATTGTTGTAACAAAATTCTATATTGTACAGCTTATAAGCAAAGGTATTGTGCTTACATCTAGGGATGTCATTGCCCCATTTTACTCAGCCCTCATTAGGCCAGTCATTGAATTTAAAGCCCCTTTTGTCATGCATCTGTCCAGACACATACAACAACTGGAATGCCCACAGAAAAACCTTACTAAAATGATACAAGGCCTAAACAACATATACTACAAGAACAGCGTCTGCCATATAAGACATCCTCTGACCCAGTACTGATGGATTTGTTACACATTAGCAGGTCAGAGTACATCAGAAAGAATTTTTTCTGAAGATCCAAACCTCTTCTGTAACATCAACAGAACAGTTTGGAGAGACAGGTATACCTCTCAGGTCTCAGAGGGTACTGCTGCTCTGGAACAAACTTCCCATCCACATAAAATGAAGTTTATTCTTGTCCATATTGAAGCACAATTGGGATCTGTGGATGGGAAATAGAAAATTTATTTCAGGACTGTCCCCATACTACTAATGGAGAGAGCGAGCTACAGAGTGTTTTAACCCATGCCTGGGTCCCCACAAATTATTTGTTATGATCCCAGATATTTTCATTAATAGTAATGCATATTTATCGACCATGGAGTAGATAAGGCCAGTCACTAATGGGATAGCACAGAAAGGGAAACTGACTAGACTTAAAGTGGCCTGCAAAAGTAGCTAGCATGGTACTTTACAGTGAGCCTGATTTCATCCACAGATTGTTTCTTGCCCACCAGCTGCAGCTGCTTTATTGAAAATGTACACATCACATGTTTGATTCTGACTGAATAAATGAATAAATACATAACTAATCTCCACTGTAATGCATTTCATTTTATTGTTAGATGCATACTGTGTGGCCCATTGCGGCTGCCCACACACAAATGTCCCCACCAGGTTCAGCTACTTCATTGGCTTTAGTGCACCTCACATCTCTGATTGTGGTCAAATGAATGTCAAAGTAGATAGATAGTATATTTTAGCTTGTTGTTGGTAGAGTATAGTGCAAATTATTGCAACCGTCCCTGGGGTGCATGAGCACAATTTTGCCAGCCACACACACCACACAGTGCCCACTAAATACGGTCACTTGTTTGATTGTATATTTCATATATTTGCTTGTGATTGCAATCAGTGAAAAAATGCATACATAATAACCACAGTAACGCATTTCAACTTGGTGGTGTATGTCTATACTGCAACTATTACAACCACAACCACACACGCAAATACATGTGCCCATCAGGCAGTCACTTTACTATCTGTGTATGCCTCAGATTCCATTCTAATACTCCAGCAAATTCGTTCTCAGTTTTCACTTTCCTTCAGTCTACCTCAGGTGCCAGTCACCTTAGGCAGCCTATGCCAGTTGGAAACTGATCATCTGCTTCATCTAGCATGTTATTCAGCCTCTACTGAAGCACTGTCCTTTCCCCTCTCAAAATAACCTTGTAATCCATTTAGGTATACTTCTAAGCAGTTCAGACCTTGGGCTGATTAAGGAAAAGCCCTACTAAGTAAACTCTAATTTTTAAACAGAAGTCTGACTTTTGGGCATAGTGGCATGCACAGAGTTTTAAGCTTCTGAAGTGAAAATTTTATTTCTTTAAATAAAACAAAAAGAAAGTTAGTTTTTAATAGTTTTTCCATAGGACTGCTACACAGTGCCAGTAGTGTGAACCAACTATAGTGGTGGTTATTCTGAGGAATACAGGAAGATACAGTACATTATGCTGGCTGTTAATGTGTGTTTGTTTGTGCTTGGAATTGGGTAGGGTGTCAGAGAAATGAGTCTTCTAGTCAGGCAGCTGGAAAAAGGTAAATATGCGTAGTTTTGTGTATTTTGTATCGTCTCTTGATTTAGTGACGAGACTAAAATCTAAACATGTTCAATTCTAAGTTTATGATTTGTAGTGCTTTTGTCTTCTGAATGTTTTGAAAGAGCAGTTGTATGCTGTGCAAATCAGGTAAGGTACTTTTTTTCTAGGGCTTGGGTGGGTGTTGTTTTAATTACTCTGAATAGCTTTCTTGAACTGAGAATTTACCAGCTTAGTAACCCTTTTTTTTGTTGTTTTTAAATCAGGTTGCAGAAATATAGGACCTAAAGGTCATGTTGATGATATACAGGGATAAAGCACTGACTACATCCTGGTCATTAGCAGAGCTGGCCAGGGAGAGTGCGAATGAGCAGCTGACCTCAGCTTGCTTATCCTGGAGAAGAGTGTCATTGCTGGATCTAGTGTGCTGGTTGCTTTTTGTAGAGGCTGGGCAAATGCATCTGGTGGCACTGGGTGAGCTGCACAGTAGACTGGGGTTTTTTTACACACTGTCTGCTGCAATGCTTGCCAGTCATCAGTCCCCCTTTCTGGCAATCATCTTACTCATTCCCTCTTCACCAAAGAGGGGCCATCGTGTATGCACCTATAGGAATGGTTCATGGATTTTTATTTAAGCCACCCATTCTGCTTGAGTTACACGAGAGAAGAGGTCATGCAGTGAGTTAAATGGACTGTTCATCCCTTATTGCCACAAACGGCATCGCCAGCCCTTTACCTGTGCTCTTAAATGCAGGTGGTAGTTTCCCCAGTCTCCACTGAAGAAATTGTAATTGCTCTTGGTGCTCACTGAGCTCATGCATTCTGTTCCTCCCTGAGAGAGATGAGCAGGCCATACACCTTCACTCCTGTCCCACCCTGCCTGGTTCCTCCAAAGCCAGGGTTCGCTAATTGAACTCTGGTTACCTGGGGGCATAGTCAGAGCTCCTGTCCTGTGTGCCACAGAACCAAGCCAGGCCAGGGTCTGAAGTCAAAACCTAATGCGAGCAGGATGAAGAGTGGAATCATAAATGCACCAGAGACAGGTCTGTTACTGTGGTGCTAATATTGGCAGCATGTGTGGAACAGCATCACTGGGGTAACAAGGATTTAAAGAATTTTCCATTACATACTGTGGTGTCATGACACAGAAGGATGAAGACATTGCTATCATTTGGGTGACCTGTGTTTGGTTAGCAACACTTACTTATGTAGAACTGGAAGTAGAAGGCAAATGTGAGCTTACCAGTACCAGGTTACTTTTTCTGAAAGTGGGTTGGCAGTTTGCCTGGTTCTCTGTAGCATTGTTGACCCCTACCATTGACTGGATGCATCACTAGCTTGTTGAAGTTGTGTAGGTTCACACTCCAAAGATCAGGAATCTCCATGATGAGATTGGGAGGCAAGGTTTATGGAATGCGCACACACTTCCTTTACTGACCAGGCAGCCATTGCGGGTCCACTGGTTGCTTAGTGGTAGGTGGGTAAGCTGCTGCACAGGAGACTCAGCTACCACTGGATTCGTACTATTGGGGGTGGGGATTAGATGGGCTGATAGGGTTTTCTAAGCAGGAATGAATGGGCTTGTAAGCCTTTGAGCTGATAGGGTATAGGAAGTGGAGCCATGGTGGAGGGATTGAATATTTCTCTTTACATTTCCATACTGTGACTGCAGTTAGTCCGGTGGAATCTGCATTCTTTAGTAAACAAACTTTAATTAACCTTTGGTTAATGCCTTAGTAACTTGAGCTGATATATGCAGGTGCAGAGGTGAGAAGTAATGCAACAGTAATAAAAGGTGTGCATGTGTGCGCACATGCACTACTTAAAAAATATTCTAGTAGCTGCTATTCAGACCTGTTATTTCCCACTGAGGAATTATAACAAACTTTGCATTTTCATTGCTGCAGTAAGAAATATTTTTACTGTTGTAGATGTCCTTCTCTATCACTGTTGCAGTATTGTTTATTCTGGGAATATCCTGCTGAGGATAGCCTAACGTCTGGTCAGTATACCAAAGCCTTTACACCTTCTAGGCATTGTATGTCACATGTATGTCCTCTATGATGGTGCAAGGTTTATATGTGACATACAGACACGTAATCCCCAGGACTTCTTTGCCACTAGTCTAAACACCACCTCTAAATTCAGCTTGTATATCGTTCACCAAGCGGAGTCATCTACCGAACCTTCTACAGATAAGTGCCCCATTGAGGTTCCTTCCTTTTCTTTTTTCCTCATTGTAGTTTATGTTCCCCTCCTGGATGGCATGAAAACATTAGTGTTGGAGATAGATTCCCTATAAAGATAGACACAAGAAGTGCGCTTTTTGTTTCGGTGCTCTGCACAACCATACAGTGCAATTTGTCAGGTTGCCAACCCTAAGACACTCCACAGCCATCTGTCATTCCTTTCAATTTATTTGGAAAACCATTGTTTGAAGCTTTTGACTCAGGGTGCAATGGCTGAAATTGCCCTTCCCCAAGTTCAGCTGCTACTTAAGAAAAAAGCTAAAAAGAAACACTGAAACTGCTGCTGTCCAGCCTCCACCAGAAGTCTCTGTCGGTTTGGATGAAGAGCTTGAGGACCATCTGGTGCTGACTCCAGTTTCCTCTGCCCTGACCAAGTTAGAGGCTGACGCAAAGCTGTCCACTCACACATCCACTAATGCTGTGCATATGTCTGGTACAGATGTAGAAGGGGAGCCATGGCTTATTATATCTGAAAGGCCTGGAGGGATTCCCAAAATTTTAGTTAGGGAAGAGGTGCCTGGTACCTTCATCAAATCTAGGCAGGGATTTGAACCTCCTTTGAAGGAGATGTTCCTTTTAAAAAAAAAAAAAATGCATGCGGCTTCTGTGGTTGATTATCCTCAGTGTGTGGGACTTTACGAGATGTAGGGATTCTGGTTCTTCTGATGAAGTTAGATTCTGTTGAAGAATCTTTGGCATTTTCCTACCAGATCCAGTCTCCTGTGAACTGTGGTTTGTTGATTCTTTATCTCCTGATTCTCCTTTTGAAGAATTATTTTTTGGGAAGACAGTGGTTCGTATGATGGAACACTGTAAGCGGGACTATTTCCAGGGTTCTTGGGTTCAAAAGAGCTGTTATGAATGCTTGCAAATGGACTTGCCCAGACCCTCTGCAGTCCCCTCCCCTCTCAGCAGCTCTTTTGGATATATTTACAGCAGCTTCTCAGGCTCCTGACTCTCAACCTCCGGCTCCTACTAAGTCAAAAAGATTTTTGAAGTTCCTGAGAATCAAAAGTACTTGTATAAAAATCTTTCTCTGATCTTGCTGTTGTTCCCAAGTCCACAGTTAAGCCATCCAAACTGCTTTTCCCTTCTGAGTTTTTACCTTCTGACAAGGGCAGCTATACTATGGAGAGGTATGGGAAAAGGTGAATACTTCTGTTACTGTAAGTTTTAGAGCCATTAATTACTAGACCCACATGATTATGGGGATGTTGATTGATGTGTCTGATTGGAATAGTCTTTCTCTTCTGAACTCTGCTTCTCAGGTGGTTTGCCATTCTGTTAAATGCAGCTGATGCTTCTTCCAGGGTGGCTGCATCTTGTTCTGTCATGAGGAGATGCTCTTGATTGCTCCTTCAAGCTTTACCTGAGGACGTTAAGGCCAAACTATTAGGTTCTCCTTTAGACAGAATCCTTTTAGCACTGCTGAAGTAGGATTGTTTAAAACCCTTCATGGTAAGGACAAGGTTATGCAAGACCTGAAGCAAATTTTTGTTTCTCCTCTTCTAAGTTCGAGAGGAGCTATATATCCAAATCTTCTTTTGTCTGTATCGAGCCCAGACAACCTGCTAGGAGCAAGACTTGTTACTAGGCTGATTTTCCCAAGCAAATGCAGTCAGAGTTCTGGAGGCCAAAAACTAACTTTTCCTGACAAATCTGCCTCTATCTGACATCCAGCCTCCCCTTCCCATCTGCCAGTTTCCTCTGTCCGTCAGGATAGCCTTTTCCTTTTCTATTTGGCAACAGGTAATACACGCCTGCATTCTTTCCATCATCTAACATGGTTATTTTATGGTTTGGAAGTACCTTCCTCCTCATTGCCACCTTCCTCATTTTCCCTTGGTTCTGTGGGACCTGGTGAATCAGGGAATCATCCAACCAGTTTCATTATCTCTCAGAAGGTAAAAGATTTTTATTCCAGAATGTTTTTGGTAAACAAGTTTTATTCCAGAATGTTTCTGGTTTCAGGAAGGAGGGGTTGTGAAGGCTTCTTCCAGATCTATCTTTTCCCAGCACCTTTCTCAAGGTTCTTTCCTTCAGGGTGTTTTCTCTTCAGAGACTTTTCTTTCATTTGCTTCCTCAGGCTTTTCTGATATTTCTGGATTTGAATGATGCTTACCTCCATATTCCCTTCAGGAAGTTTTTACATTTCTCTTTCTTTCTGTTACTGTCAGTTCTCTGCTTTGCCTTTTGGCCTTTCTACAGTTCCAAGGATATTTACTAAATGTGTGGCCCATGTGATAGCTTTCTGCAGACTTCAGGGAATTTAAATATTTCCTTATGTAGACAACCTTCTAATCCAAGCCCCTGTCTCAGCAGTTCCTACTTCAAAATTAGACTTCACTGTGCCTCCACTGCACAGTGTGGTGTTCACCTTCGATCTTTGTGTCTGTGTTGACTCCCTCTCAGGGCCAGATGTTTTTGTGTTGCAGGATTTAGACCATCCCAATGTTGGCTTATGTCCTGTCTTCCAGGGTCCTCTCCTCGACTGTTTACTTCCAGTCTCTTCTTCCTCTTCCAGACTAGGGAATTTCTCTGAGCCTTGGGATACATGAAATCCACCATTCCAATGGTTATTTTTGCCAAACACTACATGAAGAAATTTCAGTGGTATCTCGAGGGTGTTTGGCTTCAGCACTGCCACCCTCAAGAGTATCTGATCCCTCTTCTACCTTGTCTCAAGCTCCATTGGTGGATTCATCAGATTACACTAAATCCAGGTGAGCCTTTTCAGGGTCGTCTCCCTACCCAGGAGCTGTACATGGATGCTGCCAATCACATTTGGAGAGCCTCCTTCAACAACCTGAAAGTCTAAGGTATTTTGGTCTCATCAACAGATGGCAGATCATATCCATATTAAAGCAATGCAGACTGTACTCCTAGCTTTTCAGGCTTTTCACTCCCTTTTGGTTCCAGGTCCTCTCAAGTTTTTTTTTACAGACAATACCACAGTCATGTGGTACATCAACAAGCAAGGTGGCACAAAATCTTATCGTCTTTGCAGGCTAGCTCTTCAGGCTTGGAATTTCGCAGTCCACCATAATCTTGTTCTTCAGGCTTACATCCCTTCAGAGCTCACTCTCGTGGCAGACTATTTGAGCATTTCCAGGACTCATCCTCATGAATGGATGATTCACAGAGAGGTGTTTCTGAACGTTGTACATCAGTGGGGTACTTCTAGGATAGATCTTTTTGCCTCACCTCTCAACAGACAACTCCCCCAGCTCTGTTCCAGAGTGCAATGTCCTCTGGCTTGGGGAGTGGATGCCGTGTCTTTTTCTTGGAAGTGGATGTTTCTGTATAACTTCTCTTACTCTTCTTCAGAGGGTACTGCACAAGATCATGTGGGACACACCTAAAATCTTGCTGGTTACTCCCTTTTGGCCCAGACAGCAGTGGTTCTCCTTTCTTCTTCACCTGGCCAGGGGCAGTCATTGCAAGTTACCAGACAAGATGGATCTTTCCAAACAAGATGAGTAATCTTATCCATCCTCACTTGTCCACTCTTCTGACACTTAAGATGATCGGGTTTTGATTCCTGTCAGGCACTTCTTGCTTCTGGTTTTGCAGGATGCCAGAAAACCCATTACTAGAAAGTCCTATGTGGCTAAATAGAGATTTTCTATTTCGTGTTTCAAGCATGACATGTATTCATTTTCTGTTGTGGCCGTTATGGTCCCTTCTTTGTGAGTTGTTCAATGCTGGTTAGGCATGTTCCTCTGTTAAAGTTAATTTTTTAGCCATTTCTGACTGCCTCGGAGTCCACATTTGGCTTCTAGTTTTGAAGTCAAACAGGTTTTAAAAGGCATCCTTCATATCAGACTTCCAAGAAAGCTTTTCCTGCTCCTTGGGACCACGTCCCCTATTCAGCCTGTCTTTCTTTCTTCCCTGCCACATTGTACTTAGAAGTAAAATCCACCAACAATACAGTCTGCTAAGAGTGTGTCTGAACTTCAGACACTCATGGCAGATTCTCCTTTTTTGCTTTTTCACAAGGCGGGGTGTCTCTTTTTGTCACTCCTCCTTTTATATCCAAGGTGGTTAATGCTTTGTCTTTGAATCAGTGCATCCATCTTTCTTCTTTTTTTTTCCTTCTCCACAGACTTCTAGTGAGAGGGTACTACCATCTTTGAATTTACATAGGCAGCTCAGATATTACTTGGATAAGACAAAACATACCAGAATATCTGAGCAACTTTTTTTTCTTTTCATGGCAAGAAACTGGGTTTGGCATATCCTCTTGGATTTCTAAGGACACTTTTTCATGCCAAGCAGCATTCCTCTTCTGTTTATTTATTTTATTTATTTATTTATTTTACATTTGTTGACTGGGCTAGTCTAGCTGGATATATTTCCATTTTCAGTAGAGGCCCGGGGAGAAAAGCTCCACATAGAACATAACAATGAGACATATTATTAATAAACACATAGAATAAAAGTAAGACAACATTAGTAATAAAACAAATAAAAATTGGTAATAATAAAACTTGGTGATAAAATTAACAAAAATTAAGGCACACCATCATTAAAAGTCCTGACTAGAGATAGGACAGTTTCAAGGCTTCTTACTAATTACAAACAGGCTATGCCATATGGCTCCTACTACAATAAGAAAAAAAAATGCAAGTGGGAGGAGAAGAAGGAGGAAAAATGTAATGTAAGAAGAGAGGGAAGAGACAGAAGTCAAGAAATGAGAGAAAAAAGAAAGACAAACAAGAGGATATGGGAGAGGTTAGAGAAATAGGTCAGAGCATAGAGTGACTTCAAGGGAAAGGAAAGGTTTATGCTAGGTATTAAGCACAAGGTAAGGTTAAAGGTCAGGAGAGGTCAGGAGAGGGGGGGGAGAGAAGTTAGTCAGGTGTACTGCATGAGCAAAGTCAGTGATTTTGGAAGTACAGTTTGATTTGTTGTTTGAAGAGGGGTAGGGATGTGATTAGAGTTATATCCCTAGGTAGTAAATTCCATATTCGGCCTGCGGTATTAGTGAATAGAGAGTCACCAGCTAAGTTGTGAGCTTTTATGAGTTTGGTCAAGAGTTTAGAAGAGGAGCGAAGGGAGGTAAGATTGTTATAGGGGTAAAAGCTGTGAAAGAATAGGGGTGTTATCAGGTTGGTACAAAATTTTGTGGGCAATAGGGAGTTGTGTGAGTGTAAGATAGTTTTGTAGTTCTAGCCAGCCTAGATGTTTCAAATTAAGGCAGTGATGGGTTCTGAAGGGGTTGCCAGTGGCGAAGCGGGCAATGTTATTGTAGCAAGTTGCTAGTTTGTTTAGGTTAGATTTCTTGAGGTTAGTGAAGATAGGAGAGGCATAAAAGAGAGTGGATATAAGATGGGAGTGGGCAATAGTAGCTCTAGCTGATGGGGTGAGAAATGGTTTGATCCGGTATAAGGATCCAATCTTTCTGTTTACAGATTTGATGGTGTTGTTGATGTGTTGATCAAAAGAGAGATTGTTATCAATGGTTATTCCTAGCAGTTTAGTTGTAGAGTCTGGAGAGATGACAGTATTGTTGTTAGACAGGATGGTGAAATGTAGTGGGGAGGTACGAGTGGTGGGGGTGAAGAGGAGAAGTTTAGTTTTTTTAGCATTAAGGAGGAGGTATCGTCTAGTAAACCATGTTTCTATTGTGTTGAAGATATTTTGGATTAGTGTGATTAGATCAGAAGAGGAGGTTGCTGAACAAATAATTGTGGAGTCGTCAGCGTATTGAATGCAGGTGGCTTGAGGAATAACAGAGTGGAGATCATTAATAAAGAGGGAGAAGAGAAGTGGGCCAAGAATAGAGCCCTGAGAGACTCCAATAGAAATGGGCAATAAGGAGGAGATGTGGTTGTCCCAAAGAACGGCTTGTTGTCTGTTGCTGAGATATGAACTAAACCATTTTATGGTAAGTTTATCAAATGAGAGGGATTCCAGAATATTATTTAAAGAAGAGTGGTTAACCATGTCAAAAGCTTTTGAAAGGTCAATGAATAGTGCGGAAGAGAAAAGGTTATTGCGATTGCTGTTGATAGTATCAACAAAGTAAAGGAGGGCAGTGGTGGTGCTATGGTGGGGTCTAAAGCCATGTTGACAGTTAGCTATAATATTGTGTAGGGAGAGATATTGAACAAGTTGTTGATGAATACATTTCTCCATAATCTTTGCTAAAGGTGAGAGAAGTGCAATTGGTCTAAAGTTAGAATAGTCGATAGAGTTACCGCCTTTGTGTAGTGGGATAATATGAGAGACTTTCCAGATGTCAGGGATAGTTCCTTCTTGGATGGTTCTATTTATGAGTATAGTTATTGGGTAGGCAATTTCTTCGGCTGCCTTTTGCAGAAAAAGGGAGGGAAGCTTGTCAGCAGAGGGGGTACAGGGTTTCAGTTTGAGGATAAGTCTGTGGATGAAAGATGTAGAGACAGGTTGTAGAGAGAAGTTGTAAGAAGAGTTTGCTAGATTGTTTGGAGGGTAGAAGTTATTAGTGTTCAGTTGACTTGCAAGAGATTGAATGGTTTCAGTAAAGAAGGAGTTAAAAGCATTGGCAGTTTGGTCAGGGGTGTCTGGGTCAGCATTTAGTGGGGAGGGAGTTTTGGCTGTACCTGGAGATAGGAGTCTATTGATTGAAGACCAAAATTGTTTTGGTTTATTAAAATGGGTTTCTTGTAGTTCACAGTAAAAGTTTCTTTTGTCATTTATTATAGCTTTTTTGGTAAGGTTTCTAAGTTGACGAAAATGAAGGAAATCAGAGTTGATTCTATGGCACCTCCGTTTGGCCCAAACCTTGTTTTTAGAGAGGATTAGTTTCTTAGTTTCATTTGAGAGCCATGGGGCTGTATTTGACCTCATTCTAATGGTACGCTCAGGAGCATGTTTATTCAAAATGGAAAGAAAAGTAGAATTGAAGAATAATACTGCTTCGTTAAGTGGAAGTATTTTTAAGGGGTTCTACCAGAGCAGTGCCCTCTTTTAGTGCTTTTCCAAGGGTCAGGGTACTAGAGCTTGGAAGCTGCTACTTGGTTTCCTCTTTACACTTACCAAATGTTAAAAGTTGGGTGTCATTCCAGAGCCTGAGCGGGTTTTGTGGAGGGCTGATGTTCATCGTATTTCACTGTTGCAGTCATTACAATTGGGTTATCCTGCTGGCAGGCTACCCGCAGTCGGCCTGAATTCCAAAGTCTTGGTCTGACATCGGTTGCTGTCGCCTCCTCCCTGACGTCAGTGTGCCAGGGGTATAAAAGATGCAGCCAATGCTATTTTCTTCAGTCTTTCTTGCCGCGCGGTGCCCGAAGCAAAAGCAGTTCGCAAGTGCCAGTCAGCCGACTCTTCAGATTTTCATGTTAGAATTTTAGATCCGAAGTCTTCATTAAAAGCTAAGTACCCCGTTAGGGAAACTTTTTTTCTTGCTCCAGACCGATGTCAGAAAAAGTTACTAATTGCATTTCTTGTGGGAAGCAAATACCTCATAAGGACTTCCATTCTTACTGTATTCCTTGTCTAGGCCTTGATCACGATGTTGCTAATTGTCGGTTTTGTGCTAGATTTAACCAACGTACTGTTAAGCGTCGGTACGATTTTGCATTTCACTGCTTTGGCAGAACATTTAATTACAAGATGTCAGATAGCCATCCGACTACCGCAATTCAAAAGAAACGCAAATAAAAAGACAGGCACCCGAGGTCCAAAACTGATGACGAGGCTTCCTCTAAGCCAGTCGCCGGTTCACCGGTTCTCAGTGAGGCGCTTTCGCCGCCCCTGACACCTGCTACTTTAGAGCCACAGGCCGCTTCCGACTCCCACATGGTGCCGACTAGGTCGCTGGAAACTCAAGGTATTGGAACCTCGAAAACTATTCCCTCAGATGGGTCCAGAGCCGCTGAGCAGGCATCGGCTTCTGAGGGTGTTTTCAGGCCTACACAGTTATATGTTAAAATGACTTCAGCTTCAAAGGCAAAGACTAAAGCACCTCTAAAGACAAAGAAACAAGTACAACAGCCCCATGGACAGGCCTCCATGCCTAAAAAACAGATGCTTAAAATGGCCGAGGACTTAATTACTTTGATCAGGTGTTCCCATCCCCCTCCTGAGAAGAGGCCTAGGCAAGAGACAGAATGTGAATCATCAGGTCAGGTTTCCATTTCTTCTGATTCCTCTTCTGGTCAGGAATACTCTCTTCCTCCCTATGAGGATTCTGATGCTGAAGACTCTATTCCTTCAACCTCTCCTCCTGAGGATTATTCTTTTGGGGAAACTCTGCATACCATGTGGGAGCATTTCCACTGGGAGAGCCAAGATTATTCAGATTCTAAAAAAAGGCTCAGAGACTTCCTTTTACTACCTCAGCACAGGCCCCTAGCTATTCCACCTGTGTTAGACATTGTAGATGTATTTTCAGAGTCCAGTCTGACTCCTGACTCTCTACCTCCAGCTCCTGTTAAGCCAGACAGAAATTACAGGGTTCCTGATTCACATAAATTTCTTTTTAAGAACCCTGCTGCTAACCCAGAAACTATCTCTCAGGGTCCCAAAGGGGTCAAGGCTTCCACTGCAAAAAACCCTACCCCCCTCCGACAGGGATTCTAGGGCACTGGACAGATGGAGAAAAAAGATTTACACTTCTGCTACCTTGGCTATAAGAGCTTTAAATTGTCAGTTTCATATGCTTAAATATCAGCAATATATTATGTCACTGCTTAAACAGAAAATGTTGATTAATTCTGAATGTGCAGAAAACAAAGAAATGCAGGATTTATTGCATGCAGCTGAACAAGTGGGAAAGCATACTTTGCAATGTGGTTTTGAATCTCTGGAGGTCTCCTGCAGGGCCACTGTTACAGGTGTGGTCATTAGGAGGCATGCTTGGTTAAAGGAACAGAATCTGCCTGATCATGTTAAAGCAAAATTATTAGTTGCTCCATTACAGCATGATACCTTGTTTGGTGTTAAAGCAGAAGAGGTGTTGAAGAAAATGGAGGACAAAGCTAAATCTATGCAAACAGTCAAGGATTTCTTACAGGTACAGCCTCCAAGATGTAGCAGGCACTGGCCTATAAAGAATTGGTCCTTTCCAGTGTCAGACACGCCACAGAGAGGCAGATACAGATGCCCTAGAGGCAGATCCCAGCCCCAAGGGTCATACAGGTCTAAAAAGCGGAGAAGACAAATCACAGCCATACAGGAAACAGTCCCAATGACTTCCCCGTACCTGCGCCAAACCCTGAAATTCTGGCAGCATCTTTAGGTGGAAAACTAGCACTTTTTTCTCAAAACTGGCACGTAATAACCCAGGACAAATGGGTCTTGGGTATGGTGTCACAAGGCTACAGGTTTCAATTTCACACCCTGCCAAGGGCAAATGGTTTGCCAGACCTGCCAAAAGATCAATGGGCAGAGGCACAAAAGAAAGCGTCATCCCTCATGGACATGAGGGCCATTCAGCAAGTACCACATCAAGAGCAGGGACAAGGATTTTACTCAAGACTGTTCTTGATGCCCAGAAAGGACAAAGCCTGGAGACCAATACTGGACCTATCTATTCTAAACACATATCTGGATATTCCAAGATTCAAAATGTTGACTGTGCAGCAGTTTCTGCCCATGCTGGGCAAGAAGGCTTGGCTTGTGACTTTAGACCTAAAAGAGGCATACCTGCATGTCCCAATCTGACAATCATGCAGAAGATACCTCAGATTCATAGCTGGCTCAATGCACTACCAACTCTCTGCACTGCCCTTTGGTTATCTACTGCGCCAAGGGTCTTCACAAAATGCCTGACTCCAGTAATTGCATTTTGCTGACAAAGAGGAATACAAATATATCCTTACTTGGACGACTGCCTTATTCAAGCAGAGAAGAAGGATATTTTACTACAGCATCTGGCGTTTGTAAAAATATTACTAACATGCCCAGGGTACACAGTAATCGAAAAGAAATCAAAACTAGTACCCTCTCAAGAGATAATATTCCTGGGTGCAATTTTAAATACAACTGCCCAGATGGCTTATCTCACACCAGACAAACAAAGGCAACTGACTACTTATTTCAAAATGTTGGCAACAAAGACCCGGTTATCTGCAAGAAAAATTCTGCAGGCTTTGGGCTTCATGGCATCCTGCATTCTGCTAATTCCATATGCAAGACTGCATATGAGGAAACTTCAATGGTATCTAAAAAGTGTTTGGACTCAACATTGCCACAGCCTGGAAACAATAATTACCCTCATTCTGTGCCTGCAACAGGAGTTTCGATGGTGGGCAAAGGCCTGTCACCACAACAAGGGGCAGCCATTCACTTTACCCACAGCCAGGCAGATATTAACAACAGATGCATCAGATTATGCCTGGGGGGCCCACATGGCAG
Organism: Protopterus annectens; assembly: GCF_019279795.1. Lineage (NCBI taxonomy): Eukaryota > Metazoa > Chordata > Ceratodontiformes > Protopteridae > Protopterus > Protopterus annectens. Next base: position 47,226,195 of record NC_056731.1, on the reverse strand, counting down.
GAAGATGTATTCAGGGCACATGGTCCGCAAGCCAAATGCATCTACATATCAACCAAAAAGAGATGCTAGCTGTTCAGAATGCCCTGACAGCCTTCAAAGATCTACTTCATCTGAGACAACTACTGATAAAGACGGACAGTACTACAGTCATGTGGTACATAAACAAGCAGGGAGGCACTCATTCCTACCCCCTGTGCAGACTAGCCATAATTTGTGTTATACAGCATTGACTTACCAAGTACATCTGCAGGCACAATTCCTGCCAGGAAAGATAAATACTCTGGCAGACGAAATAAGCAGAAACCTCATAGATCCCCAAAAGTGGAAATTGGATCCGCAAGTCTTTAGCATGATAACAAGGAATTGGGGATGCCCGGACATAGATCTATGTGCTTCCCCTCACAACTGCCAACTACAGAGATTCTACACAAGGACTTATCACAAGCAAGCTTGGAAAGTGGATGCTCTATCTTTCAGCTGGAAAAACTTAACAGTATATGCCTTTTCTCCACTGCCTCTCCTCCCCAAGGTACTCCAAAAAGTCAGACAAGAGAAGCCAAAAATGATACTGATTGCCCCAGACTGTCCCCGCCAGCACTGGTACTCGATCCTAAGGAACTTTTCTCAATACCCAGCCTGGACATTACCTCAAATTCCTCACTTACTGTCCCAACATGACAATCAGATCCTGCACAGCCAACTCAAGACCTTAAATCTGGCGGAATGGCGGATAATGTAGTCATTCAAAACACACCTCTCTCTAAAGCAGTGATGGATGTTATTTTGGAGCCCAGGAGGCCTAGTACCAGAAAATCTTATGCTGAAAAATGGAAGAGATTCTGTGCTTGGAACCAGGCACAAGGGATTGACACGACTGTACCAAATATTCCTCAGATTTTGCGATATTTAACTGAGATGCTGGACAAAGGCCTTTCCTTTTCATCAATTAAGATTCATGCCTCTGCCATTTCAGCTCATTACAATACAGAGTCACCTATTTTTTTTCTCATCCTTTATTAAGGCAGTACCTCAGAGGAGCCAAAAACGTAAGGCCTCCAAGGAGATCACCAATACCTGCATGGGACCTCAGTTATGTCTTGGAAAATCTCACCCTGCCTCCTTTTGAGCCAGCCACTACAGCTGATATAAAATGTTTATCATGGAAAACAGCTCTGCTCCTAGCAATAACCTCTGCAAGACGAGTCTCAGAGCTACAGGCACTCATGGCTGTGGAACCTTTTATCATTTTCCATCCAGATAGGGTTTCTCTGAGGACAAACCCGACATTTATGCCTAAAGTAGTGTCCAGTGTGGCCCTTAACCAAACTATTCATTTGCCCACCTTTTACCCGAGCCCACAGAATAAGGGTGAGAGACTTCTGCATTCTTTGGACATACACAGACAGCTGCGCTTGTACTTGGACAGAACCAAAGCTTTTAGAAAAACTGAGCAATTACTAGTGGCATATGCTGCAGGATCACAAGGAAAGGCCATCTCAAAGCAGACTATTTCAAAATGGATAGGCCACTGCATTCGTTTCTGCTATTCACAACATGGCAAATCAGTGCCTAAGGGCATTAGGCCACATTCAACCAGAGCAGCAGCCACTTCAGCAGCCTTCCTCAGAGGAGTACCAACCAAAGACATTTTAGAGGCTGCAACCTGGAGTTCAGTGCACACTTTTACAAAGCACTGTCACGTACCACTCTACTCTAAATCCAGGGCAGACTTTGCCACTGCAGATGTTCATCGTGTTTCACTGTTGCAGTCATTACGCTAGCGTTATCCTGCTGGCAGGCTTCCCGCAGTCGGCCTGAATTCCAAAGTCTTGGTCCGGCGTCTGTTGCTGTCGCCTCTTCCCTGACGTCAGTGCGCCAGGGGTATAAAAGATGCACCCAACGCCATTTTCTTCAGTCTTTCTTGCCGTGCGGTGCCTGAAGCAGAAGCAGTTCGCAAGTGCCGGTTGGCCGACTCCTGAGATTTTCGTGTTCGAATTTCAGATCCGAAGTCTTAATTTAAAGCTAAGTACCCCATTGGGGAAACATTTTTCTTGCTCCAGACTGATGTCAGAAAAAGTTAATAATTGTATTTCTTGTGGGAAACAAATACCCTCATAAGGACTTCCATTCTTATTGTATTCCTTGCCTAGGCCCTGATCATGACCTAGCTAATTGCAGATTTTGTGCTAGATTTAACCAACGCGCTATTAAGCTTCGGTACGATTTTCCATTTCATTACTTTGGCCGAATATTTAATTACACAATGTCGTCGGATAGCCATCCGACTACCGCAATTCACAAAAAATGCAAGGAAAAGGACAGGCATCTGAGGTCCAAAACTGACAACGAGGCTTCTTCTAAGCCAGTCGCCGGTTCTCAGTGAGGCACTTTCACAGCCCTTGACCCCCGCTACCTCAGAGCCGCAGGCAGCTTCTGACTCCCACGTGGAGCAGGCTATGCTTCTGGAAACTCAAGGTATTGGACACTCGGTAAATATTCCCTCAGATGAGTCCGGAGCCGCTGAGCAGGCATCGGCTTCTGAGGGTGTTTTCAGGCCTACACATTTGTATATAAAGCCGATTACAGCTCCAAAGGCAAAGACTAAAGCACCACTTAAGACAAAGAAACAAGTGCAGCAAGCCCATGGACAGGCCTCCATGCCTAAAAAACAGATGCTCAAAATGGCCGAAGACCTAATTACTTTGATCAGGGGTTCCCATCCCCCTCCTGAGAAGAGGCCTAGGCAAGAGACAGAATATGAATCTTCAGATCAGGTTTCCATTTCCTCTGACTCCACTTCTGAACAGGAATGCTGTCTTCCTCCTTATGAGGATTCTGATGCTGAAGAATCTATCCCTTCAGCCTCACCGCCTGAGGATTATTCTTTTGGGGGAGCACTTCCACTGGGAGAGCCAAGACTGCTCAGAATCTAAGAAAAGGCTTAGAGATTTTCTTTTACTACCTCAACACAGGCCTTTGGCTATTCCTCCTGTGTTAGACATTGTAGATGATGTATTTTCAGAGTCCGGACTTGCTCCTGACTCTTTACCTCCTGCCCCTGTTAAACCAGACAGATACTACAGGGTTCCAGATTCACATAAATTTCTTTATAAAAACCCTGCTGCTGATCCAGAAACTATTTCTCAGGGTCCCAAAGGGGTGAAGGCTTCTACTGCAAAAAACCCTATCCCCTCTGATAGAGATTCAAGGGCACTAGACAGATGGGGGAAAAAAGGTTTACACTTATGCTACTTTCGCTGTGAGGGCTTTAAATTGTCAATTGCATATGCTTAAATATCAGCAATACTTAATGTCACTGTTAAAACAGAAAATGTTCTCAAATTCTGATTGTGCAGAAAATAGGGAAATGCAGGATTTATTGCATGCAACTGAACAAGTGGGAAAGCATATATTGCATTGTGGTTTTGATTCTCTGGAGGCCTCTTGCAGGGCTGCAGTTACGGGTTCTGTCATTAGGAGGCATTCTTGGTTAAAGGAACATAATCTGCCTGATCATGTTAAAGCAAAAATTTTTAGATGCTCCATTACAGCATGATACCTTATTTGGTGTTAAAGCAGACGAGGTGTTGAAGAAAATGGAGGACAAAGCGAAATCTATGCAAACAGTAAAGGATTTCTTGCAGGTACAGCCACACAGATTTATCAGGAACTGGCCTACAAAGAATTAGTCCTTTCCAGTGTCAGACAGGTCACAAAGAGGCAGATACAGACACCCCAGAGGCAGATCCCAGCCCCAGGGCTCATACAGGCCTAAACAGTGGGGCGCTTCTACCTCCAAAAGCGGAGAAGACAAATCACAGCCATACAGAAAACAGTCCCAATGACTTTCCTCTGCCAGCACCAAGCACTTATATTTTGGCAGCCCTCTTAGTGGGGGAAACTACCATTTTTTTCTCAAAATTGGCACATGATCACGAATATAGTGTCCCAGGGCTACAGGTTCCACTTTCACACCCTGCCAAGGGCAAAAGGTATGCTAGACCTGCCACACAATCAATGGGCAGAGGCACCAAAACAAGTTTCATCCCTCATTGACATGAGGGCCATTCAGCAAGTACCACAGCAAGAGCAGGGGCAAGGATTTTACTCAAGACTTTTCTTGGTACCCAGAAGAGACAAAGCCTGGAGACCAATACTGGACTTGTCTATTCTAAATACATTTCTGGATGTTCCAAAATTCAAAATGTTGACTCTGCAGCAGCTTCTGCCCATGCTAGGTAAGAAGGCTTGGCTTGTAACTTTGGACCTAAAAGAGGCATATCCGCATATTCCAATCAGACAATCTTGCAGAAGATGCCTCAGATTCAGAGCTGGCTCAATGCACTACCAATTCTCTGCATTGCCCTTTGGCTTATCTACTGCACCCAGGGTCTTCACAAAATGCTTGGCACCAGTAATTGCATTTTGCAGACAAAGAGGAATTCAAATGTATCCTTACTTGGACAATTGCCTTTTTCAAGCAGAGAACAAGGACATTCTACTAAAGCATCTGGCGTTTGTAAAAAGATTACTATTTTGCCTAGGGTACACAGTAAACGAAAAGAAATCAAAACTAGTGCCCTCTCAAGAGATAGTATTCCTGGGTGCAAGCTTAAGAATACAACTGCCCAGATGGCTTATCTCACGCCAGACAAACAAAGGCAACTGACTTCTTACTTCAAAATGTTGGCAACAAAGACCCAGTTATCTGGAAGAAAAATTCTGCAGGCTTTGGGCTTCATGGCATCCTGCGTTCTGCTAATTCCATATGCCAGACTGCATATGAGGAAACTACAATGGTATCTAAAAAGTGTTTGGACTCAACATTGTCACAGCCTGTAAACATTAATTGCTGTCATTCCTTGCCTGCAACAGGAGTTTTGATGGTGGGCCCAGGCCTGTCACCACAACAAGGGACAGCCATTCACCCTACCCACAGCCAGGCAGTCAATAACAACAGATGCTTCAGATTATGCTTGGGGAGCCCACATGGCAGGAAAATGTATTCAGGGCACATGGTCCGCAAGCCAAAGGCATCTTCATATCAATCAAAAAGAGATGCTAGCTGTTCAGAATGCCCTGACAGCTTTCAAGGATCTACTCCATCCAGGACAGCTACTGATGAGGACGGACAGTACTACAATCATGTGGTACATAAACAGGGAGGCACTCATTCCTACCCCCCCCTGCAGACAAGCCATGACTTTGTGGGACACAGCATTGACTTAAGTACACCTGCAAGCACAATTCCTGCCAGGAAAGAAAAATACTCTGGCAGACAAACTAAGCAGAAACCTCACGGATCCCCATGAGTGGAAACTGGATCCACAAGTCTTCAGCATGATAATAAAGAAATTGGGATGCCCAGACATCTATTTGCCTCCCCTCACAACTGCCAACTACAGAGATTCTGCAGAAAGGATGTATCATAAGCAAGCATGGAAAGTGGATGCTGTATCATTCAGCTGGAAAACCCTAACAGTATATGCCTTTCCTCCTCTGCCTCTCTTCCCCAAGGTACTCCTAAAGGTCAGACAAGAGAAGCCAAAAAGGATTCTGATTGCTCCAGACTGGCCCCGCCAGCACTGGTACCCAGTCCTAAAGAGCTTGTCTCAAGGCCCAGCCTGGACATTGCCTCTAATTCCTCATTTACTGACCCAACGAAACAATCAGATCCTGCACAGCCAACTCAGAACCCTAAATCTGGCAGCATGGCGGATAATGTAGCCATTCAGAACAATACCTCTCTCTAAAGCAGTGATGGATGTTATTTTGGAGGCCAGGAGGCCCAGTACCAGAAAATCTTATGCAGAAAAATGGAAAAGATTCTATTCTTGGAACCAGGCACAAGGAATTGACACGTTTGTACCAAATATTCGTCAGATTTTACAATACCTGACTGAGATGCTGGACAAAGGCCTACCCTTCTCATCAATTAAAATCCATGCCTCTGCCATTTCAGCTCATTACAATACGGAACCACCATTTTTTTCACATCCGTTGCTAAGACAGTACCTCAAAGGGGCCAAAAACATAAGACCTCCAAGGAGAGCACCAATACCTGCATGGGACCTCAATTATGTCTTGGAAAAACTCACACTGCGTCCTTTTCAGCCAGCCAGTACAGCTGAAATAAAGTTTTTATCTTGGAAAACAGCTCTGCTCCTAGCAATAACCTCTGCAAGACAAGTCTCAGAGTTACAGGCACTCATGGCTGTGGAACATTTTATCATTTTCCATCCAGACAGGGTTTCTCTGAGGACGAACCCGACATTTATGCCTAAGGGTAATGTCCATTGTGGCCCTTAACCAAACCATTAATTTGCTTACCTTTTATCCAAACCCACAGAATAAGGGTGAGAGACTCCTGTATTCTTTGGACATAGACAGACAGCTACGCTTCTACTTGGACAGAACTAAAGCTTTCAGAAAGACTGAGCAACTCTTAGTAGCATATGTTGCAGGATCACAAGGAAAGGCCATCTCAAAGCAGACTATTTCAAAATGGATAGGCCACTGCATTCGTTTCTGCTATTCACAACATGGCAAATCAGTGCCTAAGGGCATTAGGCCTCACTCAACCAGAGCAGCAGCCACTTCAGCAGCCTTCCTCAGAGGAGTACTAACCAAAGACATTTTAGAGGCTGCAACTTGGAGTTCAGTGCACACTTTTACCAAGCACTACCACTTACCTCTCTACTCTAAATCCAGAGCAGGCTTTGCCACTGCAGTTCTGTAGGGCCTTATAGCCTCTCCTAATCCTATTTAGACCCAGCCACCCAACCTCAGCTTTGGGATTCAACCCAAGTGTAATGACTGCAACAGTGAAACACGATAAACGTAGTACAGTTGTGTACTTACCATAAATGTAGATGCTTGAGTGTATTCACTGTTGCAGTCCAGGTTACCCACCCACCATCCCACTTTTCTTTGCTGGGACTTATCTGTACTTCTCTGTCCTATACAACCTATGTGGTGCATTTGCTTGTAGATGAAGGAAATGTTTATTTTTGTGCATGCATACTTATTGGCATAATTTTCAGCCTACCAATTTGGGGGCACCTGACATCTGGGGCAAGAAAAACTGAAGAAAATGGCGTCGGCTGCATCTTTTATACTCCTGGCGCACTGACGTCAGGGAAGAGGCGACAGCAACCGACGCTGGACCTAGACTTTGGAATTCAGGCCAACTGCGGGTAGCCTGCCAGCAGGATAACCCAAGTGTAATGACTGCAACAGTGAATACACTCGAGCATCTACATTTATGGTAGGTACACAACTGTACTTTTGTAGGATCTGACCGGCATGCTATTTAAGCCCTCGAATCTGACAATTCTGTCAGATCCCTTTATAATTGAAACTTCCCCCTATCAGTCTCCAGGATCTCGGATCTGACTCAGAGTCGATCTTCTTCCTGGGCCATAGGGCTATGGGAGCAGTTCAGATCCCTTGCAAGATCAGGTCATTCATCATTCTCATCCAGCTCCTCCAGAAATCTCCTTCCCTCAGGCAGGGATAGGATGATGAGGAGCTTCCTCAAGGCTCAAATTGAGTTGGGCTTGCTACCATTCTCTGCCCAGGTGACCAGGGGACCCTCTCCATCTACAGGACTCCACTCTCCTCTTCCAATCCAACAGGCTTTGGAATGTCAGGAACAGGGGATTTCCAATGAAAGGCTGACAGGGTTTGGTATACTCTCGTTCTCGACACCGTCAGGGTCTCTGGTTGGTTCTGTTCCATTGCCGTCAGATCAGGGTGAGCCTCGCTTCCAAGGGGTAGGTGCGAGTTCGCTGAGGGTTGGTTTGGGTCTAGAGTTTTCCAACCATTCCCTTCCCCCTGGGAGTTTGAGCACTGGTGAGCTCAGGGCCGATAATGTCAGGGCTTTGCTGCTGTGTCGGGGTCCCTTCTCCCTTTCCAGGTGGCCCCAGCCACAAGGGAGGAGAAGGAGCTTCGTCCAGCCTGTTAGCCTTTTGGGAGGTAGAGAGAACCTTCTCCAGTTTAGCAGTTACCTCTGTCTTCTCTAGGTCTTCTTTAGTCTTTCTCAGGTTTGGGTGTTGAGGCCTCATCATTCTTCCAGGGTCATGCCACCAAGGAAAGCATTTAGGCTTCCAAGTCCTCCCCTGAGAATACCATCTTCTGCCTGAGGAAGTGTCCTTCAGGGACATCCTCGAACTTCTCAAGGAAGGAAGCGGTTGGTCTTCGGAGGAGTCCATGTTCCTGAAGGTCTTCGGGACGGCCCATCTTCTTCCTAGGTTCCCCCCCTGCTGACAAGGCTGTGGACTTTATCAACAGCAGGGCTTGGAAGGAGCCTTACATGATGGAACCTGTACCCAAAAAAGAAGACAAATTCCTCAGTCCTTCCAAGGATAGAACATTTTGGAGTAAAGGTGTCCCTGTCGATGCCATCTTGGTGGTCGCTGCTACTAAGAAGGAGCTAGCTGAGCAAAGCTCCTTGGTCAATCCCCCCCCCCCCCAAACAGGGACTCCAGGACGATCGACCACTTTAGAAAGTGTGTTTGCCTCAGCTACTTTCAGACTGAGAGCAACTAATTATTTGGCCCATTTTACCTGGCTTCAGAGAGATTTGATTTCAGAGCTTACCACTTCCCTGATAGAGTTGTTGCCTCCAGAAAGTCTCAAACTGGTCTCTCCAAGGCTGTCTACTGACTTACTTGACTAATCTTTCGATGAGGTGGATCTCCAAATTGCCAAAGGCCGCCTATTGAGCGTCAGGCACCAGTATTGCCATTTGACGGCATGCTTTGCTTTGCCTTTGCAGGTTTGCATAACTTTTTAAGGCATCTTTCACTACTGCCACTTTGGTTCCACCTTGTTTGGGCTGTCCGTTAAGGATACCTTAACCCTCAGCGAGCAGGAAAGCAAGACTCTGTCTGTGGTTGGGATCAGGATTTCTACTCCCCAATGGTCTTTTTCTAAGACCCAGAGTGGAAGTAAGAAGCTTTGGTTCTGGAGGACTTTGTCTTCCTGTCAGGACGCTCCACAGAAATCCTCTTCTGCAAGCCGGGGCAGGGGATTCAATGGCAGATGCCGCCCCTGGGGCAGAGGGCATCTGCAGAACCAGGGCTCCCGGGAACCTTTCTTGGAGAAGCCCTTTCAGCATTCCTGAGACACTGCCCGACTGTTCTGTGCTGGAGGCAGTGGGGGGTTGACTCTGCCTTCACCCACTAGCCTGGACAAGTCTCACCTCCGATCAGTGGGTGCTAAAAATTATTTCCTAGGGTTACTCCATTCCCTTTTCTAAGCCCCCTCTAATTCGAAAATTTCTCCTGGACGTTCCACCTGCCAAAGGAAGTTGGCCTATCTTGAAGTTCAAGACCTTTGAAAAAAAGACATTCAAGAGGTCCCAACAGGACAGTGAGGTTCCAGAACTTGCTCTCGCTTCTTTTTGGTGCAAAAGAAGACCGGAGACCTGCATCCGATTTTGAACCTCAGTGAGCTAAATCTGTCAAAAAGTCCAAGTTCTGGAGGATCACTGTTGAGTCCATTCTGCCTTAACTACTCAAGGACTATTGGATGTGTTCAGTGGATCTCAAGGGCATATACTATCATATAAAGATCGACAGATGCTCCAGGAGACACTAATGCTTTCAGTTAGGGGCCAACCATTACCAGTTCAGAGCCCTGCCCTTTGGACTCACCACAGCTCCCCCCCCCCTCGGGTGTTTACCAAATGCATGGTAGTGGTGATAGCTCATCTCCAGCTGCAAGGTTTCCAGGTCTTGCCATACCTGGATGATTGCCTCATCAGGGCTGCCATGAGGCATTGACTATCAGTGGCCACCAGGTATATCCTCAGCCTTTTCCAACATCTAGGCATCACTGTGGATCTGCTCAAGTCCAGTCTTGTTCCGTGCTATAACCTGAAGTTCATCGGGGTCCAGCTGGACATGGTATCGTAAACTGTAGCACTGCCTCCCCACAAGATTCAGCTCATTCGAAGTCAGGTCTCTCTCTTGCTGGACCTAGCATGCCTGTCGGTTCATTTGATTTTCCAAGTGTTAGGT